>NC_026005.2:26716198-26837530 GCF_000442705.2 Elaeis guineensis
AAAGTTTCTCTCATGGCCTCTATCATAAGTGCAGGGAGGTTTAAGGGGGTCTGAGTGATGATATGAAACATGACACATACATCTCTGCCAGATAGTAAGTCATGTCTACCACTCCTAGGAAAAGAATAGTTTTGTCACAATCTGATGCAGGACCCTCATCTCAATGGACAGTAGCTTTGCTTCCAATCTGTTTAAACTTCCTGAAAAATCTTCTCCTAAGATAATTCTGATCCCTTCTTCTTTAATTGGGAGTTCCATATATGAGTATCCTTCACTAGGCAACTGAAGTATCTCTCCCAATATCCTAGAATCCAAACAGATGTCAATCCCCTTTACAGTTGAAGTCACAGACCCGTTTCCATAATTTAGGTTCTGGTAGAACTCTCTGACTAGATCAACATAGGTGACATCCTTAAGAGAGCAATAAAATTCCCATCCTTGATTTTGATCTTGGTAGCAAAAGTAAAGCCTTCTTTCTCAAAGAACCGAAAATCTATATTTTTCGGTTCTACTTTTCTATCAGAAAGAAGATTTACACTGGGGCTTATGGAGGATTGAGAGGGACCTTGAGCAGGTACAGAAACTGGAGCGAGAACACTAGAAGACTGACCAGCTTGCCTTTCTTTCTGATAATTTCTTCAAGCTCACGGATTGATTTCCTTCTTTGGGAAAGTTTCATCTTTGGAGCCATATCCAAGTAAGAAGATTTGAATTGAGAGTAGGAGAGATCACAGGAGAGTAAAGAAGAATTTTGGTGGAGAAAAGAAGTGGATTTGACTGAACGGTGAAGTTCTAGGGCACGTTCCACCCACGCCTATCACTGCGAGAAAGCACAGAAAAGTCCTTTTCAAGGAGGCGATTTTTGGTGGAGAGAAGGAGGGAGAATTGCCTCAGAATTGATCCTTGGATTTGGAGCAAAAAGAGTTTAAGAGGACGGCTTTCGGAAGGAAGACGACGAGAAGATGAGTCGTCTCATAAACAAGATTTCCCGTTTTAAAAACAATGAACCCGATGGAAGTTGGTGGGATTTACAAGTTTGCCATTGAGTCGACTCATGGGGGTCGACTCATGAAGTTCAGAAATTCAGAAAAAAATGCAAATAAATTCCAAAAAAAATTTGAAATTTTGGGAGAAGGAATTTTGCTCAATGATAAGTTTTTTAGAGTGATAAAACTGAGCTTTTGGGACCAGGATAGATGTTGAAAATTGAGCTCTAAGAATATTTGATAATAATTAAGAGAAGTTTAGGCAAATGGATCTAGAATTCCTAGATTTCTCCTAATTTCACAGAATCTATCCTCACTAAGGGTCTTTGTAAAGATATCGGCTAATTGATTTTCAGTGCAAACATATTCAAGAATTATATTTTTATTTTGAACATGTTCTCTTATAAAATGATGTCTTATTTCAATATGTTTAGATCTTGAGTGTTGAATTAGATTTTTAGATAGATTTATGGCACTTGTATTATCACATCTTATTGGTGTTTCATTAAGTTTGATTCCAAAATCTTCGAGTTGTTGCTTAATCCACAAGATTTGAGCACAACAACTTCCGGCTGCAATGTATTCGGCCTCAGCCGTAGACAGTGCCACCGAATTTTGTTTCTTGCTAAACCATGAGATTAGGTTAACTCCAAGAAATTGGCAAGTTCCACTTGTGCTTTTTCTATCTAATTTACATCCAGCAAAATCAGCATCAGAATATCCTAACAAATTAATTTGTGAGTCATTAGAGTACCATAACCCTATAGTTTGTGTACCATTTAAGTATCTAAGGATTCTTTTAACAGCATTCAAATGAGATTCCTTAGGATTAGATTGATATCTTGCACATAAGCAAACACTAAATATGATATCAGGCCTACTTGCAGTTAGATATAATAATGAGTCAATCATACCTCTGTAGTATTTTAAGTCTACGCTTTTACCTTCATTATCCTTGTCAAGCTTACTTGATGGACTCATTGGTGTGCCAATAGGTTTGCAGTTCTCCATTCCAAATCTTTGAGTAGTTCCTTGGTGTACTTGCTTTGGGTGATGGAGATTCCCTCTTTTGATTGTTTGATTTGGAGTCTGAGAAAGAAAGTGAGTTCTCCCATCATGCTCATCTCGAACTCTCCCTACATAAGCTTAGCAAAGTCTTGACAAAGGGATTCATTAGTAGACCCAAAAATTATGTCATCAACATAAATTTGTATAATTAGCATATCATTTTGGTTTCTTCTAATAAATAGGGTTGTGTCTACATTGCCTCTTGAGAAACCATTATTTAGTAGAAATTTGCTTAGCCTTTCATACCATGCTCTAGGTGCTTGTTTTAGACCATATAAAGCTTTATTTAATCTAAAGACATGATTGGGAAAAGCATGATTTTCAAATCCAGGGGGTTGTTCTACATATACTTCTTCAGAAATATATCCATTTAAAAATGCACTTTTAACATCCATTTGAAATAGTTTGAATTTCATAAAGCAAGCATAAGCAAGTAGAAGTCTAATGGCTTCTAATCTAGCAACAGGTGCAAAGGTTTCATCAAAATCAATTCCTTCTTCTTGATTATATCCCTTAGCAACCAGTCTTGCTTTATTTCTAATTACATTTCCATGCTCATCTAATTTGTTTCTAAAGACCCATTTTGTGCCAATTATTGAATAATCTTTAGGTCTTTTCACTAAGGTCCAAACATTATTTCTTTCAAATTGACTGAGTTCTTCTTGCATAGCATTAATCCAGTTATGATCATTTTCAGCTTCTTCAAAAGTTTTAGGTTCAAGTTGAGATACAAAAGCACAACGATTAAGTACATCTCTAAGTGAAGAACGTGTTTTTACCCCATGCATAGGATCACCGATAATTAATTCCTTAGGGTGGTTGTGAACATACCTCCATTCCTTGGGTAAGTCATTTGTACCTTGAGGTTGTTCTTGAATTTCTTCACCTTTCTCATTTTGTTCATCTTCTTGATCCTTGTCTTCTGGAGTTGCTGAATCTTTCAGAGTGATCTCCTTCATACCTTCTATTAGTGGATCTGCATCATCAACACCCTCATTCTTCCTTGAAGGAGGATCGTTAGATTCATCAAAGACAACATGTATGGACTCCTCAACTACTAAGGTTCTTTTGTTGAACACTCTAAATGCTTTACTAGTGGAGGAGTAACCTAGAAGGATTGCTTCATCTGATTTTGCATCAAATTTACCAAGTTTTTCTTTGCCATTATTTAATACAAAACATCGGCAACCAAAAACATGAAAATAGGCAATATTTGGTTTTCTTCCTTTCCAAAGTTCATAGGGGGTTTTCTTTAAAAATTGTCTTATTAAAGCACGATTTAAAATGTAACATGCTGTGTTAATAGCTTCCGCCCAAAAATATTTTGGAAGGTTGCTTTCACAGAGCATGGTACGGGCCATTTCTTCTAAGGTTCTATTTTTTCTTTCAACTACCCCATTCTGTTGGGGTGTCCTAGGAGCAGAGAAGTTGTGGCCAATTCCATTTTCATCACAAAAATTTTCAAAGTCATGATTTTCAAATTCTGTTCCATGATCACTTCTAATACTTTGAATTGAAAACCCTTTTTCATTAGTGACTTTTCGATGAAATTTCGTGAAAATTTGAAAAGTTTCATTTTTGTGAGCTAAAAAGAAAACCCAAGTAAAACGAGAGTAATCATCAATTATTACAAATCCATATCGTTTTCCTCCTAGACTAGTGGTTTTAGTTGGTCCAAATAAATCCATATGTAAGAGCTCTAAAGGTCTAGAAGTTGAAATAGTGTTTTTGGATTTAAATGATACTCTAGTTTGTTTACCTAATTGGCATGCATCACAAATTCTATCCTTTTCAAAATTTAATTTTGGCAAACCGAGAACTAAATCCTTTTTGATTAATTTTGAAAGAGAATGCATGCTAATATGTGCAAGTCTACGATGCCACAGCCAACTAGTCTCATTTATTTTAGCATTTAAGGAAACTAGGCATTGCATGTCTAATTTAGTTAAATCATTCAAGTCTACCATATAAACATTGCCATGCCTATGTCCTATATATTTAATGCCATCGTTAATAGGACTCGTCACAATGCATACAGATGATTCAAAACTTACTTTATACCCTTTATCACAGAATTGACTAATGCTGAGTAAGTTATGCTTTAAACCTTTAACAAGTAAAACATTCTCAATGTATTTGGAGGGAGTGATACCAATGTTACCTATCCCGATGATCTTTCCTTTGCCATTATCTCCAAAGGTGACCATCTCTCCATCCTTAGCATCAAGCGTGATGAATTGTGATTCATCACCAGTCATGTGTCTCGAGCATCCGCTGTCAAGATACCATTTCCTGTTTCCTTCTTGGGATGCTAGACACACCTGCAAGCACAGATCAAGTTTCTGTCTTAGGTACCCAAGCTTTCTTGGGTCCTTTCAGGTTAGTCAGAATGGTTCCTTTTGGAACCCATATTTTCTTTGTGTTTGCATATTTGTTAATAAGACATGTGTATGATTTATGTCCTATTCTTCCACATTTAAAACAAGTAATATTTGTAGGCTTTTTGCTTGAATAATTTGCATAAATATCCTTCAAAAATTTTTATTTCTTCAGGGGTTTATAACCAAGTCCAGCCTTATCATATATAGCTTTCTGATTATCAAGGATCATATTTAGCTTGTTTGAACTTAAGGTGAACTTATCTACTATAGATTTCAGCCTGTTAATTTTATCCTTAAAGTTTTGATTTTCTTGAATCAATGTGAATTTTTCAATTGAAAGAATTTCAGCTTGTTTCACTAAGGACTGATTTTCCAATTTCAGCTCTTTGTTTTTCTTCCCTAGTTTCTTTAATTCATCAATTGAATCATAGAATGCTTCATGCAATTCTTCAAAAGTAAATTCACTAGTGGATTCAGAAGTTACCTCATTTTCATGTGCCATCAGGCACAGATTGGCTTGTTCGGTTGAGGTTTCCTCGTCGGAGCTTGAGTCATCACTCGCACTCCAGGTCGCCATCATTGCCTTCTTTTTGAATTTCTTTGGACCTTTCTTTAATTGAGGACATTCGGATCTGAAATGTCCTGGCTTCTTGCACTCGTAGCATATAGGGGTTTGATCTTTCTCCTTTTCTATGCTTTGATCCCCTTTTGTAGATTTCTTTCTCATCCCCTGTTTCCTTTTTCTTAGGAACTTCTTGAATTTCCGGGTGATGAGAGCCATCTCCTCATCCTGATCTTCATCTTCAGAGTCATCTGTTTCATAATCAGGTGAAGTTGTGGATTTGAGGGCAATGGTTCTTTTCTTTTTGATTTCATCCTCTTGATGTTGCATCATGCTAAGTTCATGAGTCATCAAGGATCCAAGAAGCTCTTCTAGAGATAGAGTGTTCAAGTCCTTTGCTTCTTGGATGGCAGTCACCTTGGCTTCCCAAGTTCTTGGCAGTGACCTGAGAATTTTCCTTACAAGTTCACTGTTAGTATAAGATTTGCCAAGACTCTTTAAACCATTGATTATATCAGTAAAATGAGTAAACATAGCAGTTATGGACTCATCATGCTCTATTTTGAACAATTCATATTTATGTACAAGCATGTTTATTTTAGACTCTTTTACTTGATTTGTTCCCTCATGGGTGACTTCTAACCTATTCCATATTTCTTTAGCAGATGCACAAGTAGAAATGCGATTAAATTCACTAGCATCTAGTGCACAATAAAGAACATTCATAGCTTTGGCATTTAATTGTGCCAATTTCTTGTCAACCTCATCCCATTCTTTCTCGGATTTGGTTGACTCCTCACCATCTATAATCTTGGTGGATGTGTGAGGATCATTCACTATGATACTCCACATATCATAGTCGAGTGCTTGTATGAAAATCTTTATCCGAGCTTTCCAATAGGTGTAATTAGACCCATTGAAAAGTGGAGGTCGGTTTGTTGATTGCCCCTCAGCTAGAGAAGTTCCAACATGGGTTGCCATAGATCTTTGGCTCTTTGATTGTTAGATCAAAGAAGGGCTAGAGCACTGGCTCTGATACCACTTGTTGCCCAGCTATGCAACCCAAGAGGGGGGGTGAATTGGGTTTCTAAAAATTTTAAGCCCAACAAATAACTTATGAAGAACAAAACAATGGCTTTAAATCAATATTAATTACCTAAAGTAGTATTGCAAGGATATAATAAAGAAATAAGATAAAGCGATAAAGCACACCACAAACACAAGGATTTATAGTGGTTCGGTGCTAACCTTGCACCTACATCCACTCCCCAAGATCCCACTTGAGAATTTCAATCCACTATCCTTTGTATTCAACCCGAATACAAAACGTCGGAAACTCCGACACTAGCTATCCCAAGCTAGAATACAAGACGTCGGAAACTCCGACCCTAGCTATCCCAAGCTAGAACACTTGTTTTCCGGGTACAAGCAAACCCAAAACACTCCGATTTCAGGTTCGGATCAATCTTTCTTTGTTTTGGAAATCCTCCAAAAACAAGAGCAAAAACTCACAAAGAGTAAGAAATTTAGAGCACAGATGAATACAATAACAGCTCCTTAAATGAGCAAATATAACAATAAAAGCTTTACTCAAATGAAGAACCCCTTTTTCAGATTTTCTCAAGATGAATGAACGGTTGAACGCTTGAGAAGAGGTTGATTGTTGATTGAAGATCTCTTGAAAGCTTTGAACGATCTCTAGATCAAGGTTGAAACGATAGGCGTGAAGAATTCTCTCCTTGAAAGATCTTCCTTTTCTCTTTCACAATCTCTCTGGTATATTGTGGATCCTCTCTCTTTTTCTCTATGGATATTTCGTTGATCTCAGGCTTTTTCTTGCAAATTTCGGATCTTCTCTTCTGTTCTTCTCTTTTTCCTCCTTTTCTCTTCACATTTGATTTCACGTTTGATCCGCTATTTAATCTGCATTTTCTTTCATCATTTAAAGCATTTTGTAGCATTAGAAGCAAGAGAAAATAATTTAGGCAGATAAAGAACCGTTAGAGGATTTTTAGGAAGCATAAATGGCAATTAAAACGGGCAAAAAAATAGCCGTTGCTGACATTTCCCATCGCAGGGGTCGACTCATGAGTCGACTCATGCTTCAGGGGTCGACTCATGAGTCGACCTCTGTTGCAAAAACCAGAGAATGCTTTTCTGGAATTTCTTGGCTCAAATTAGCAGGGGTCGACTCAT
Organism: Elaeis guineensis; assembly: GCF_000442705.2. Lineage (NCBI taxonomy): Eukaryota > Viridiplantae > Streptophyta > Magnoliopsida > Arecales > Arecaceae > Elaeis > Elaeis guineensis. Next base: position 26,723,392 of record NC_026005.2, read on the forward strand.
GAGTCGACTCATGCCTTGTGGGTCGACTCATGAGTCGACTCACAGGTCGTGCCAAGCCAGAAAACTAGCGTGCCAAGGAGAATTTTTGCGTGCCAATCAGCTCACAGTGCCATGAGTTGACTCATGAGTCGACTCATGCACTTCAAACCTTCATAACTTCAAAAATATAAGTCCAAACACAATGAAATTTTCACCAATAGATTTCAAATCATTTGTTCTACCAAATGATACTATCAAATTAGGATTTTAGTGAAATTATGATTTTGCCCTTGAAGAGCATAAGGACTTTTCCATTTTAAAATTTTGTATCCCTTCAATCTGCTTTGTAATCATCAAAATCAATCTAGGAGCAACATTAATACATCAACAGTGACTAATAACTGCTAAGTATATAACCAAAAAGAGTGGCATTCATTTATCATCCAACGAAGCTCAGTCATGCACTGGGTCCTTACACAACAAAAAAATATATATCAATTAATTTAAATGCCAAGTTGTAAGCTATAAATGAATTTATCATGCAATCTTAAGATAAAATTATAAAAGTTAGTAATAAAAACTAACTAATCAATGATATTAACTATTATATTTACCTTGTCAATAGGGAATTGTGATGAGGATGAACTCGAATGTGAGAATTCATGTCTCGAGTGAATTGCTCAAATAAAATAACAAGTTATTGTTGAAATTTTGCTTCAAGATTATTTTGCACTTCCACTTAGGGAGAGATATTTAAGAGAGCTTTTAGGAAGAAAAATTAAGAGCATAAATTTTTTGAAAAAAATTAAAATATGGTGGAAAATTTTCACCATCCTAGAGGGCATGCCTTTGAGATGGATGGGAGAAACCATCATAAGAAAGAGTTTTTAGAAATTTGGACTCTATTTGTATAAAAAAAAAAGAATATGGTAGATGGGGCATGTGATTTTGAGATAGAATTTTTGGAGGTATAGACTCTAATTGCCAATAAATTTAAAAAAAAAGTGGTGCATGAGATGGGGTGTGGGAGAGGTAGAGGAGTTTAGGCACTATATTTTTTGAAAGTTTTGAAATAAGAGATTATGGAGCGTTTAAAATAAGATAAACTATTTTCACATAAGAAAAAATTATTTAAAAGAGTTTTTAGGGATATAAATTTTGTAAAAAAAATAAAATTAAAATATGGTGGAATACTTTCGCCTATGGATTATGAGAAAGAGGTAGGTTTCAGAGATGTGGATTTTAATTACTAAAAAAAATAGAACATATAAAAGGTAGAGAATTATGGTGCATCAATTTTTTTTGTTGTTGAGAGATAGAGATGTTTGGTTGTTGAAATATGATAAAATATGTCCATCTAAAAAAAGATTATTAAGAAACTTTTTAGGGATATAAACTTTTCTAAAAAATTATTACCTATTTAAGATAATGCAAAGCATACTACATTTAGCTAGAGATCCTAAAATTAAATTAAATCATATCAATAGAGAATTTTAACAAATAAAATTGACTACATATGAGAAATAGAGGACTTAGATATGGATGGAAACACTAATATATATTTGAAATCTCTTTTGATTTTGTGGATTGAGAAAAATCTCTCTTTTTATAATTTTTTTTTGCAAAATTTAATTTTATGGATTGAGAAAAATCTTTTTTCTCCCAAATCAGATCATATTTATTAGTATGAAAATTAAATTTTCTTTCTAATGATACACCCAAAGACACAATCATTAATACTAACAAGTTCATAATATTGATTCATTCTATATTTAAAAAAATCTGACTGAATATTGTATTAGTGATGACAAATGAAATTGCTATCAATATCCTTGTAATTAGTGATGATGATTAATACATCACCACAAATACTCACAATATTTGTGACATCATAATGTTGTTACCACTAATAACTATAATATTATTGACAATGCTATTATCATTGCCTATTAAGTATCATATTAGCGGTGATATATAAATTATCATCATTATTATGATAATTATTAGTGACAATAAATCAAGCTATCACTAAAAAATAGTACTAGTAGTGGCGACATCTCTTATTCGTCACTATAAGTGATTTTGATACCAAATTTTTCTACCCACCAATGAAAATGAGGTATTAGTGGACGTTTTTTTATAATTATATGTGCAATAACCACTAATATTAGTTATTTTATGATGAGTAAAAGTATTGCCATAAAAATAATTTATATTAGTGAGAAATTTTAATAGTCATCATAAAAAGTATAATATTAGTGATGACTCTAGATAGTTACCACAAGACAGTTGTTAGTAAAAAAATGAATTCTTATAGTCTTGCATATGTTCATGTGAATGATGGTAAATTGAACCGATGGTAGGAAGATGCATATTCTTAGGTTATTCTGAGGTGAATGGATATATATATATAAATTATGGTGTACAGATGATTTTAGGTTATTCAAAAATATTATTAACTGAGATCTATTTTTAGTGAGTCTTCTACATTAAATTAGAAGAATAATTTTTTGATGGTGGTGGTATAGGTCACAATGTTAGTAAATAGATGCAACTTAATGTTGAAGCTTTAGAATATATAGTTCAGCCCAATGAAATAGCTAGAGATATAGAGTTTCATACATAATGATGCATCACAATAACAGCACCAATATAATATTACTATTGGTAAGGAGAAAAGATTGATCAGACCACCTTCATGATATGTAGAGTTGCTTAACTTATGCTGTTGCAATAGCTAAAAATATTGGGGGTGAGAAATCTTTCTCATATCAGACAATAAGAATTTTGTAGAATAACTCACAACCATGAATAAAGAAATTGAGTCACTTTTAGTTGACAAGTTTAAACAACGTTAGGACTTGATTAGTGTTTGTAGAGGTTGATGTCCTTAGGGCAAGCACGGAAAAGACAATGGGAAAGGTTTCGACATATTTGACATGATAAATTTTAAACTAAGATGGAGATTTGTTATATGTTTTGAGTTTATAAGTTTTAGAAAATTGAGTCCCAATTGATTTAAAATACAATTTTAAGTCTAAATCGACTTAGGCCATGAATTATATATCGACCAAACCTAATAATTATAAGAATACCAGTTCAAATCTAAATCAACCTACTCCATTATATCTATTTTTTGTAGCCAAAAAAAAGAGGGTAATTAAATGTCCTGAAGGTCATGTGTATTGGGGGACTAGAATTTATAAGATAATCTTATACTCTATAATCTTTATTTTTTTATGATAAAGTTTTTGTATGGTCTCTACCTATAGATATAAGTCAATAGATCAAACTACATAAATATTATGTGCTCTTATTCTTCTTTTATTTTTCTCTTTCTCTTTTCTCTATTTTTTTGTTTCATTATTTTCCTCCCGTCACAATATATGTAAATAAGTACCAACACTATAATATGTTTGCAAGCCGACACTACAAGAAAATAGAGTTTTAGCAACCGCAAAATCGATTGCTAAATAATAAAAATTAGTTACTAATTTATTTTACAACTAATTTTGCGGCCAACTCAAATCGATTGCAAAAATTCTGATTGCAAAATTTTGTGACCGATTTTGCGATCGAATGTAAAAAAAATTAATTAAAATTTTATGACTGATTTAGCGATCGAAAATAAAAAATTATTAATTATTTTGAAACTGATTTACCGACCAAAATAATTAGTTGCTAAGTTTTTAAAATATTTTTTATTTAAACAATTGATCACAAAATCAGTCGTAATTTATTTTTTATAATATTTTAATTTTCAAAATGGATTGTAAAATCAGTGCTGAATTCATTAAAAATTATTAAAATAAAATCGGTTGCAAAGTCGATCCCAAATTTTTATTTTATATTATTTTATATTTTTATTTTTATATTATTTTTTATATTATATTATTTTTATTTTTATTTTTTAGCATCGAGAGTGCCGGTGGTTGGTATTGTTCATGGAGGTATAGGGAGAGTTGAGAACCTACAACAGCATCCTCTCCGATGCCTCCATCATTACGGCAAACAAAAAAAAAATCCATGGAGGTATAGGGAGAGTTTAGAACCCACAACAGCATCCTCTTCGATGCCTCCATCATTGCAGCAAACAAAAAAAAAATCCTAAGCTGCCCACCCAATCGAGACTCTTGAGAACAGGAAAAGCAGAGAAAAATTAGGGAAAAATATAAAAAAAAATTGAAAAAAATATAAAAAAATTATGAAAATAAAAGAAAGATGGATTTTTGATCACTTGAGGGAGATTGGTGAAGGCCAACGTCGGTGACAATGGGGAGCATGGTGCTGGTGGAGATCGGTGGCAGATGGCAGCAAGGAGAAGGGGAGGAGGTTGGCATGCTCTGGACGGCAAGGGAGGAGAAAGAAAACACCTGAGGAGAGCCCAGCGCACGACAGAGAAGGAAAACACCTAAGGGAGATCAATGAAGGCCGATGCTGGTGACAATAAGCATGGCAATGATGGAAATTGACGGCAAATGGCGGTAAAGAGAAGGAGAGCAGGTTCGACAAAAGGAGAAGGGGAGGAGAAGGAGAAGAGCTCTAGAGGACTCGATCGAGAAGATTCCAGAGGGAGTTAGTGTGGGAGGGGGGAGGGGAGGGGAGAATACGGTCATCGAAGAGGAGAGGGGGGCCGTCACGGGCAGGCCGAGGGGGGGTGAGAAGAAGAGGGCATTCAGGCACGGCTAGAGTTAGTCTGTTATAAAGAAGATTTAGTAACCAATTTACTGATTGCTAAATCGATCTCTAAATATAATATAATTTAAAATTAATTTTTTTTTTATTTTTAAATATTTAATTTCATTTAGAATATAAATTTATGATTGATTTTTTGGTTGTAAAATATTAAAAAAAATTTGTAATCAAAAAATCAGCCGCAAACTTATTTATAGATTAAAAAAATAACTCAAAAATTTTGTGATAGATTTTTTAGTCATAAATTTTTTAATATTTTATAACCAAAAAATTGATCATAAATATATTTAAATTATAAAAATAATTAATATATTTTATGATCGATTTATTAGTTGCAAAGTTTCAAAAAAATTTCACAACCAAAAAGTCGATTGTAAAATTTTTTATAGATTAAAAATATAATTCAAGAATTTTGCAACCTATTTTTTGGTCGCAATTTTTTTTTTATATTTTACAATCAAAAAATAGATCATAAATATATTTAAATTAAAAAATAATTAAAAATTTTTGTGATCAATTTATTGGTTGTAAATTGTTAAAAAATTTTATGATCGAAAAATCAGTCACAAATTTTTTTTACAATTTAAAAAATTAAAAATTTTGCTATCTATTTTTCGATTGCAATATATTACATATTTTTTGCAACCAAAAAATCAGTTACAAAATTATTTAAAAATAAAAATAAATAATTAAAATATTTTGTGATCGATTTTTTAATTATAAAAATATAAAAAAATAATTTTTTATAAATTTATTTTTTATTCAATAAATCGATCGTAAAATTGATCACAAAGTGTTGCACGCCTTCCAGTGAAAAATTTGACAATCGATTTTAAATTGATCGCTATATTAAAATTTATCCAAGAATCGATCGTAAGATCGATCATAAATTTGATAAAAAAAATTTGATCGTAAAATCAATCATAAAAATATTATTTTTTTTTAGTGCGAAGTAAGATATTGAGACCGATTTCAATCAAAATTTAATCAAACCCTCGGTCTCTTGCTGAAATGGCAAGTGATACAGGTTCTCGTATTCTTCCCACGATAGTTCAAGATGTTGACAAGCAAATTTGCTGTTTCGTTCGACATCCAAAGCTTGCAAATACAAAATGCATGATCAGCACTTAAATATGCAAGTTCCAACTACGTACCCAAGACCAATTTAAATTAAATGAAACCTGGACTCAACTTTCGTGCATCTTAAGGTGTAGTAAATAACAACTTGCACCTTGAGAGGTAAATCGTCATAAGGCAAAATATCTTAACTTCAATAAAATATTGTCAAAAGCTAGGAACGTGGCTAACAAATCCAGAACTTAAACCAATTCAATAAAGCTACATCAAACTAGATCCAGGTTGGATTTCGTAGTGCTCTCTTTTCTAATGGAATCTTAATTGCCGTTCGTTCTAGCATCTTCCCCGGTCCCCCACCATCTTTACCATGCTAGGTGGAGTCTTGAACCTTTTTCATTGTAGTCTAGCTGTTTCTTTCCACAGCCAACTTGCAGAACTGCAAAGCATTTAAAGTTCCTCATATGATTGATCTTGGTTTGGATCGATGAAAGGAACGTTCGCCTCAAGTGTGAATTAGTATTCCTTGATGATTTATGTATAATAAACAAAAAATGGAAAAAAAGCAAATAGATTTGATTAATTTAATTGTGATTCAATGTGTACATTTGCCACTAAAAGAATTAACCATGATAAAAAAAGGAGAACAACTCAACTCCGCTGCTTTATTTACTACCAACTCTGAATACTCTAGCTTGTATAAAGGAGTAATCTGACACATTGGCTTGCAGACGAGGCTCGGGTCATTTTTTTTATAGTGATCCATCAAATGTTTAGGACTTTGAACCCTAAGATCCTAAGAGAAGTGTATAACATATACTCTATAGAATGTGGTATCAAGGAAAACAGATGATAGAATTATATGTTGAAGTTATGAGATTTTTTTTTTTTTTTTTTGAGCTAAAAAAAAAGGAGACTATTGTGCGTTAGCCACAGTAGTCACCTGTCTTTTTTAAGGAGAGGAAAGTTACATGCTAGAAGAGAGCAACTTAAAATAAGCATCTTTTCTTGCTTTTTAATGAGCGGTAGTCATTCTCTTTCTTTCTTTCTTTCTTTTTTGGATAAGTTAAAAAAGCAGCTACTTTTTGCAACAACATATATTCTCTCTTAATGATTTCTTGCCTTTATAACCTCCTTCTTTGTGGTTGTCGAAGTTATCTATATAAATAACTCTTTCTTGTTCCAATAACTTTCTTTAGGAATTTTGGAAAAGAATTATCGGGACAAGTAGCCTTGCATAGCCTTTCAAAGTATCATGCATAAATTAATAGTTAATCAAACATCGATCGGTTTAGTATTTTTGGTCATTATCTATAATTGATTGACCAGCGATTAATTTTGGATGCTAGGTTGGAGGTTAGGAAACAATTCTAATTTTAGCTCATCAATTCTAATTTTAGCCTTGCAATTACAGAACATAACTCATCCAAGGTTAGGAGGAACGATATCTGCCTAATTCAATTAAGCTTAGACTCCATAAATTAATAAACTAAACGTTGTCCAAACTTAAGCAAACAAGTTATCAAGCCAGCTTTTTTAAATTTCACCTTCATGAAATCCAAGTAGAGGATGGCAACTCCATTGCCCATAAATCTCTTATATTTGAGTAAATGAATAAATAAATAAGCAAGCTTCTAATCTAAATCTAAAAATCTATGAAAATTGAATCAAGGTATGACCCAATGGTGGCCCTTTTTTAAATAGATTAGATTAATCTTTGATGTGCCTAATTTCTAGAAAATTCTTTTGGTCTCTACCATATTCTACCAGCTTACATGCTGTTCTATTTCACACCCTTCCTTGGCCCACCTTCTAGCACAATGGAGAAGCTCTCCAATGAATCGGTGGGCTCGGATTCTTTTTCTTTTCTATGACACAAAAAAAATAAAAACCAATAATAAAAAGATAATAATGATAAAAAAGCTCCTCTTTCGACTTATTCCTATGGTGGCATCTTTGAGGACTCGCACACACCTTGAAGAAGAGAAATTATTAGTTGGACAAGATTCGCCGTGACAGATTATCATCATTTTGAAAAGTATAGTATTTGAAAGATGTGACACATAGAATCAAAGGCCCCCCACCCCCAATGGGGATGATGTATCCAATTCCTTTGCCCTCCTTTCGGTCAATAAATTATTAATGATTTATAATGAATCCGGTCCAACTACTAGTCGGCGCCTGTCTTGGTCCAAACTGGACCATGTATGGGTCTTCTTTTGCGGTAAAGATGTCTTTCGGGTCTTGGTTTGGGTATCTTCTTTTTAATGTTCGTAGCATCTTGATGTATATTTTCAGATCCCACAACTACGATCAGAGAGGATATGTGCTTAAAATGATATTGTTGCATCCATATAGAGGACAACGAGTGAATAAATTGATTCCTTATATGATCACTCAGAATCATATCTAAAAAGACTAAATAAAAAATATTATTTAATTTTTTTGATCCTACATAAGTATCCAAGATCTTTTCAGTGAATAATTGATATGAAAATTAATAGACGCCTATATGGGTCTTCACGTACTCCCTTAGTTAAAACTCGATGTCCTCATTAGGTTGAGGATCCAAATTCATACAAATTCATTTATAAATACTATAATTGGCTCGTAGTCCACTCCAATAAACCATGCTATAGTATCTTGATCCACATAAGTTATAGTAGTATTGACAGCTCTAACACCATTTGCAATAACCTAAACTTTTATCCAAAAAAAAAATAGCTAAAGAATTACTTAGATTTTTGGGCTCTTTCCAACGAATAACTCGTATAGAACTAAATATATATAGGCATAGGTCTTCATATTACAAAAGAATGGAGATCAAATTTTTTAAATAAAGAATTTATTTAACATTTAATTTATGGAAAATTTTAGTCTGGACATATAGTGGTCAGAAGATCGGGATATTTAGAATCAAAGCCCCCCACCCCCAGTGGGAATTATGTATTGAGTTCCTTTCCTTCCTTTCAATCAATAAATTATTAATAGTCCATAATTAATATGATCCAAATAATATTTTTTTGTACGTTAAGGCCAACACTTGCTCCAAAATTGGGACCATCGTGTGGATCTTCTTTTGTGGTGAATGTACCTTCTAGATGTTGGTTTGGTAGCTTCTTTTCGATGTGGATAGCATCTTAGTATACATTCCGGATCCCATAACCTTGACTAGGAAGGTTATGTTCTCAGAATAATACTACTATATTTATGTAGAGCATAATTATTACGGTCAATTCTCTATTGCACTCATCGTCGGTGAAGAGCACCTGCAAAATGAAGACCTCACAAATTGAAATTGTGTCCGACGGAGACCCTCCGATGCTTAAGTTAAAGAAGAGATTGGTGAACAGCAGATAAAGAAAATTTAAAATGGCAGAGTCTTCGTCTAGAATTATCTTATCCATACTGTTTATTTATCTCTTTTTTATAGATGATTCTAATGTAACCGTTGAGCATGTGATCCCACTTTTTATGGTGCTAAATTATCGAACCATAATCATAGAGTTAATAGGTTGTTTATGCCCACTAATAACCATGACACATAATCAATAACCGTTTATAATGGTTAGGTGATGTGTTAAGAAGATAGGCCGACTATATATCGGTAATAATAGTAAGTCAGTAGTTCTGGAGATCCGAATGAGTATCGATCGGTAACTCTGATATGCCGATAGTCTTCGATCGGAGATTAACTGAGTTGTCTGTTATTGGTTGATAATAGTCGTCTGTCGGTCGGTTAACTAATTGTGAGTCGGTATAATGTGTTCATTTGATCAATGTAGAGTGGGAGTTGGGGGTCGGTTATATTGTCCTAACAGTTGCCCCCTACTCTCAAGTCCAAGGTGGTCCGATGTATATATCATCATGTGGTCTTTCACGTTGGACGAAGGGAGTTATCACGTGTTGCCTCGAGTCTCGACTCAGCTGCTGGCCTTTATGAATTTTTGGAATACGAGAGATCTTCGGCTGTTTTGCTATTTTGATAGTTGTGAAATCATTATTGGGCTGTCATTTCGATAAAACAATTCGACATCGGATGTCATTTCAGGAAGATAATTTGACATCGGACGATTTGATTCTGACTAGTAGATCTTGGCCACGTGTCCGAACATCATTGGGTCGGAGCTGTTCATGTGGATAATGGAGAGATGGCACGATTAGGAGCAGGTGCGTCGAACCGTTCGATCAATGATCAGTTTGGATGTTGCCACATGTCATCATCTGATGAGATTCAGATTTGACCTATTTCATCTGGACCGTTGAGGGATTCTAATATATATGTAGTTGCTTTCAGCTAAACTTTTACTTTGCATTTTGTCATCATCTTCTGCTACGGAAGGTTCTGCCAAAAAATTACCCCAGTACCAGAGCTCCAGGGTCTCTTCTCCGCCCTTTTTTTTGGCTTTCAGGTCAAATTTTTTCTGCCTTTCTCCTCCTCCTTGGGTCCTTCTCTTTGAGTTTTCATTTTAGGGTTCTCTAGTTTTTCATCTTCATGGCTAGGGCTTCTTCTTCTCGGAATAGTTGGTCGGAAAATCTGACTGACGACTCTCCTTTAAATCCAAAAATGGAGGCTTCTTCCCTATCCAGACCCAATATTGAATGGCTTCGGAAGCAATATCGTATCCCAGAGCAATATCAGCTCTTCACTCCTGGCTTCGATGGTCGGGTGAACTCCCCTCCTCCGGATCAGGTTGCATTCTATATTGAAGACCTTCGGGTCGGTCTTCAGTTTTTGATTTCGAAGTTTGTCCAAAATCTTCTTGACTATTATAATCTCTGTCCTGCTCAGCTGGCTCTGAACTCCGTTCGGCTAATTATTAGCTTTGCTTGCTGTGTTGGCTCATACCGACTGAGCCTCGTCCTTCTCTCTTTCAAATTTTCTTGGTCCTTCATCCCCATCCGAAGGTCAAGGATTAATGGTTCTTCAACTTGAGAAAAGATCTTTCTTTTATTACCAATCTTCCATCATCCATTTATGGATGGAAGAACTAATTTTTTTTTTTTGTTTCTTCTCCTTCTCCCTAGAGCTTTCCTTTGTGCTAGGGTGATCCAAGGACCGGCCCCAACGAGAATAGTTGGGTGGAGGTCGATGATCAAAAAGATTTCTACCAACTGAAGGACATGGCAGTTCCACCGCAAAGAGAGCTAATGGCCGAACAAGCTCTCTACGATGCCGGCCTTAGTTCGATCACCTCCTTAGGTATAGCATAGTTGACCACTTTTGTTTTTACTTTTGTTTGTTTTTGAACTGCACTGACTTCTTTATTCTGATTGTAGCTATGCAGTCGAGGGCACAAGTGTCGGCTGCTAATATTCATTAGCATGCTATCAAGAAGAAGGCAGCATCTGAAGCTGGACCCTCTTGACTACCGAAGAAGGGTCGGGTAACTACTTCACCGGCGAGGAAATCCGACATCCCATCAGACAGGATTCCTGAACCAGTCTTGACGTTGTCAGTTCCGACAATGCTCCATAAAATACCATACACTGAAGATGGGGCGGCAGGAGAAGACAGAGCTGCTGCAGTACCATCGACGGCTCCATCAATAGAGGTTCGGGCTGAGGTGGAAGTCACGGCCAAACCAGAACAGTCCATGACTGTGCCAACCATTCCGACAGTGGAACCTTCTTGGGTGCAGTCGAGCGCCAACTTCTCTGCATTCTCAAGCACAGGGCTGGCAACCAGGGATCGGGGGAAAGGCACCAGCAACTTCGATCGATGACAGGTCGACTGAAGGCCTTCTGACACTCATCGACATCTAGATATTTGAGGGTGAGTCGGCCTTGGCCAATCTAGTATTGGCCAGGAGGCTTATCGAAGCTAACCTTCTCCCGACTAATTGGGAGAATAGGAAGAACCGGACTGTTGTCAAGATATTTTTCTCTTTTTATCTGATGATACTTGGGGTAAGTTCTTCAACATATCTTTTTCTTTTTTTTTGATCTGATCTAACTTGATTCATCTTCTGCTTTCAGTGGGCTTATGACATGCATGACCTGAAGATCGGCTATCGGAAGATTACCGACTTTTGTCGGTCATAGATGGACAAAGCGGCAGCTGCCAATGCCAAGAAGATGGCTGCCCTTGAACAACTCCAGACAGCAATTGAGCGGGAGGCAAAGCTTCAGAAAGAAGTCTTCCATTTGACCGCCGTTCTGCAATCTTCTGGAGCCAAACTTGAGTCAGCTTGCCAAAATATTTCATCTCTTGAGTTACGGATCAAGAGCAAAAAGCACTCTATCCACCAGTTTTGATGAGAAAAGGATGGCTGCATTGATGAACTCAAAGCCGAACATGGAAGACATCGGGCCACCTTAGAAAAGTTGGCACTGGCTAATGATGAATTGGCTTTCGCAAGAGCTGACATAGAGCTGACGAAAGTGAAAGTAGAGTCAGCAAGGGAAGCTCTGAACCAAACCATCGAGAACTTCAAGAACTCAGAAGAGTTCAAGAAAGAAATCCTTGAAGGTAGGTTCGCCTCTTATTACGTCGAGTATGAGAACAATCAAGATGCAGTCAGAAAGTTGTACCCAAATCTGGACTTAAGCAGCATTATCCCTCCTGCACTGGAAGATGAAGCTGCTGAAGAAGGGGCTGTGCCGACTGAAGACATTGCACCGACTGCACCAGAAGATGTTTCAATTATCGATGCTACATCGGAGCAAGGAGATGGAGATGACGATTGGTGATCGATATAATATTTTTGTTTTCTTTTTGTAATCAGAAATATTTGTAATTGAACTTCGATTCAATTTTGTAATCTTCTTTTCAATGAATGAAAGAAAATTTTTCTGAGCACAGATTCTTTCTTTCCTTGTATATTTGTAATGTTGTAGAATTATCATTTGACTATCGAATATCGATCAGCAAGCTGAACATTCAGTAGTACTTGTAGAATTATTTGTTAGTCTAATCGAATAGTTGAATATCTATTGACATATTTTACCTTTTAGGTATCAGGATAAACAGTAATAAGCCGAATACTCTTTGATCGACTGTAGTCGGGTTAGTATGTCTAGTTATTTGATAATCAGTGGCAGACCGAATATCCTTCGACCGATCGTAGTCAAGTCGGTATAATTCTAATCTGACCTGAATCGTATTGATATAATATTCTGCTTAGTTAAAATTAAGTCAGCATAAATAGTTGTTCGACTAGAGTCGATTTTTACAGTAGAAAGTCAAAATATAGTCGGTACCGAGATACAATCGATATATTGACTTTTACAGTGAAACTCGAGATATAGTCATGTATCAATTTTTACAGTAAAAAATCGAAATATAGTCGATAGGAACTGACCATCCATTTATCAGTCTAAAATCACTTTGTAGTTGGTCAAAACTTTTGTGATTCTAAAATTCAATGTTTCATTCTGAATACTGTATATATAAACAACTTTATTGATGATACAACTTTAGGTTGTCAGCATTCCACGTTCGTGAAATAACTATTCCTTCAAGAGTTTTCAACCGATATGCATCCGATCTAAGTGTTTCAATTATTCTATAGGATCCTTCTCAATTTGAAGATAATTTTTCTTGGTCTAAATATTTTGAGACTTCTGCCTTTCTTAAGACCAGATCTCTGAGATGGAAGATCTTCGACCTAACTTTTGCATTATAATACCGGGCTACCCTTTGCCGATATGCTGTCATCCGAACTTGAGTTTGTTATCAGACTTTTAAAAGTAGATCTAGATCAGCTCTCCGACATTCTGAATTGCTCAGCTCACTATATTACTCTACCCTTACTGATGGTAATTCGATCTCAAGTGGGATCATCGCTTCTGTTCTATAAGCCAGATTGGATGGTGATTCTCTCGTTGGTATACGAGGAGTTATTCAGTATGTCCATAAGATCGGATATAATTCTTCCACTTAGAGGTCTTTAGTTTCATTCAATCTGATTTTAAGTCCATGCAGGATTGTTCGATTTGTTACTTTCACTTCACCATTGGATTGTAGATGGTTGACTGATGTGAGTTTGTACGTAATATGAAATTTTGCATAGAACTCTTTGAAATTTTGATTATCGAATTATCGACTATTGTCAGTGATGATGGTATGTGGTAGATCGAATATGTATATGCTTGATTTCTGAATGAAGTCTTCCATCTTACTTTCAGTAATTTATGCTAAAGATTTCGCTTCTCTCTATTTGGTGAAGTAATCGATGGTGACCACTATAAATTTTTTCTGACCAGATGTCAAAGGAAAAAGACCAAGTATGTCAATTTTTCATTGTGCGAAGGGCCATAGTGCAATAATTGATGTCTGCTGACTAGTCGGTTGGTATTGTATATTTATATATTTCTGATATGGTTCACACGTTCGGACAAGTTCAGCTGCATTTTTCTTTATGGTGGATCAATAATATCCTTATTGTAAGACTTTGTAAGCTAAAGATTTGCTCCCCGAGTAATTTTCATAAATTCCTTTATGAACTTCTCTGAGTGCATAGTCGGCATCTGTCGGTCCTAAACACTTCAGTAAGGAAAGAGAGAATGATCTTTTATATAGTTGACCATTCATCAAAATGTATTGAGAGGCCGCTCATCTAAGTCGCTGGGCTTCTGAGGGATTTATAAGGAGAGTTCCATCAATCAAGTACTGGATAATCAGATCCATCCAACTTGGCTCATCATTGATTTATAGTACTTTCTCGACTTTATCAATACTCGACTGTTTAAGACATTCGACGAATGTCCGACCCAGCGAGTTGAAGAAAGTGGTTGCGAGTCGTGAAAGTGCGTCGGCTTGAGTATTTTCTGTTCTTGAAATGTGAAAGATCTCAAAGTACTTTAGGGTTGACGTTAGATCTTTCACCTTCTGAAGATACTTCATGATAATGGGATCTCGAGTTTCAAATTCACCCTTGACCTGTCCAGCAATCAATTGTGAGTCGATGAAAATCTTCAGGCTGTCAATATCAAGCTTCTTGGTAATTTTTAATCCGACTAGGAGTGTTTCATATTCGACTTGATTATTCGAAGCTTTGAAATTAAATCGAAGGATATATTCAGTTATAACCCCTTCAAAATTGGTGAAGATGAGACTAGCTCTACTGTCTTGTACATTAGATGCTCCATCAATATGTAGCACCCATGCTGACGTTAAGTCAGGCTCGGGAGTTTCAACTGACTGTATTTTATCGTTAGCTTCATCCTCAGAATTATTATCAGGTATTGTATATTTGACGACGAAGTCAGCCAAAACTTGTGTCTTTATTGATGGATGTGGATGATATTGTATATCAAATCGCTAAGCTTTATTGCCTACTTTGTCATTCAATCTAAAGTATCAGGTCGGTATAAGATTGTCTTCAATGGCTGATCTGTCAAGATGACAATAAGGTGTGCTTGAAAGTATGGACAAAGTCACTATGATGATATGATCAGAGCGTAGATCATCTTTTTTGCTCTTGAATATCTTACTTTAACATTGTGAAGCACCTTGCTAGTGTAGTATATTGGTCGTTGAATTTGATTTTTATTCTTTTGGACAAGTACCGAACTAACTGCCTCCGTCGATGTCGTCAAGTAGAGATACAAAGTTTCTCTGATATTTGATTTTGCAAGCAATGGTGGAGATGCAAGGTATTTTTTCAGATCCTCAAAGGACTGTCGGCACTCATCTGACTATGAGAAGTCTTTTGCTTGCCTTAAGATTTTGAAAAAGAGCAAGCATCTTTCTGTCGATCTTGAGATGGATCAGCTGAGTGTGGCGATCTTTCTATTGAGTTGCTGTATCTCTTTCTTAAAACTAGGATGCTTCATGTTGATGATAGCCTTTATTTTTTCGAGATTGATCTTGATTCCTCATTGTGACATGAAAAATTCGAGAAACTTTCTAGAAGTTACTCCGAATGCATATTTTATTGGATTCAACTTCATCTGATGTCGTTGAAGTGTGCCGAAGGTTTCTTCAAGATCTCGAATATGATCAGTAGCTTAAGAATTTTTCATCAGCATATCGTCCACATAAACTTTCATATTTCACTCGATTTGTACCTTAAAGATTTTGTTAATGAATCATTGATATGTGGCTCCAATATTTTTTAAACCGAAAAGTATTACTTTATAATAGTAGATGCTTTTATCGGTTACGAAGGCTGTGTGCTCCTCATCTTCGGATGTTATCCGAATTTTGTTATAGCTTGTAAAGGTGTCCATGAAGCTTAAGAGTCAGTGCTCCAAAGTTGCATCAACTAGTTGATCAATCTTCGATAAGAAAAAACTATCCTTCGGACAAACTTTATTCAGATTCATATAGTCGATGTAGATTTTTCACTTCTCATTAGCTTTTCTTACCATTACTATATTGGCGAGCCAATCGAGATAGGTAGCTTCTCTGATGAAGTCAGCTGCGAGGAGCTTGTCAACTTCTTCGTTGATGATCTTCTATCTTTCAAGAGTAAAAGATCTTTTCTTTTATCTCACTGGCTTAATCTTTGGGTCAATATTTAGCCAATGAGTTATTACCTCCAGAAGAATACCTGGCATGTCAGTAGTCAACCAAGCAAAAATGTCGGCATTCGCTCTGAGTAGATTTATTAGCTGCTGTCATTCTGGATCAGGCAGCTATGATCCAATTTGGACTATCTTCTCAGGATCCTCTTCTTTTAGTGGGATGAAAATCAATTGCTCGACTGGTTCACCCCTTTCTTCATTTTCTCTTTGGTTTAATTTATCAACGGACAAAGAGTCTTCAGATTGATTATTTTGTATAGAAATTAGGAAGCAGTATTGGACAAGTTAGTGATCACCATGCATCTCTCCAACTCCATTTCTTGTCGAAAATCGGACTAGTGATGATAAGTTGAGACTACTATTCTCAGAGCATTAAGTCCAATCGAGGAAACTCAGACAATCGTGAATATCACGAGAATAGTACTCTATTGTGGTTCAGTTTCTGTGGTTAATGGGAGAGTGGTTTCTCCTTCCACAGTAACCGCATCTCCAATGAAGCCGACTAATGGCATCGAGACTCTCTTGAGTCGATCAGTCAGTAGTCGCATTCGAAAGAAAGTCGAGTAAAACAAAATATCCATCGAGCTTCTATTATCCACTAAATTTTTTTTTACATCATAATTTACTATCGTTGCCGAAACAACGATAGCATCATCATGAAGAGTTTGTATTCTCCGAACATCTTTTTCAAAAAAAACTAATTATATTGTCGAGTCATCGTTTCTTTACCGACTCTTCTTCGAAAGTTGCCCTCCAATTCTTCTATCATCTGAAGATCATATTGATTACTCCCACTGTTGGTCGATTGTTGAGTGTCTCCTTAGCTTACGGTTGAGATTGTTGGTCGATGGGAGGTTGAGTCGGGCGATCACGTCAGAATTTTTTGAGGTAGTCTCATCGAATCAGGGCCTCTATCTTGTCCCTAAGCTGGATACACTGTTCGATATCATCATCGTGATCACGATAGAATCGATAATACTTCTTCCTGTCTCGACTCCTCGATGGCCCTTTCATTGGTGGGGGGTGTCGTAAGTACTCCTCTCCTTCGATCTCCATCAGGATCTGCGCACGGAGAGCAGAGAGAGGAGTGTAGGAGTCATACCTACCGTAGCTACTTGGCTTCAGACTCCATCATCGAGGTGAAGCTCGCTTATTGATAGTCGACCTTCTTGATTCGACCGGAGCTTCACTTTTCTTTTGTTTCTTCTTTTGATTTTTTTCGTCTATCTAGCATCGATCAGAAGTAGCTTCATCCATGCGAATATACTTATACGTGCGCTCAAGAAGTTCAGCATAGGTCTGGGAGAGAGTTTTATCTAAAGAATATGTGAATTTGGATCTCCTTAGATCCCTTTTCATGGTCGATATCGTCATATTCTCATTGAGGTCCCTGACCTCAAGTGTGGCCATGTTAGATCGGGCCACAAAATCTCTCAAGTCTCTATCTCACCTTGCTTGATAGAGAAGAGACTGTCTGATGTCCGTGACGGCTTTTAGCTAGTGTTAAAATGGGTCACGAAAAAATGCTCAAGCTGCTCGAAAGAGTTGATGCTCTCCGACTGAAGTCCAGAATATCAGGCTCGAGCAACCTTCCGAAGAGTTGCTGGAAAGCTAATGCATAAGAGGACATCGGTTGCACCCTGGATCATCATGAGAGCCTTATAGCTCTCCAAATGATCGATCAGGTCAGTGGAGCCGTTGTATGACTCCATCTGCGGCATCTTGAACCAAGAGAGAATCAGCTCATTCAGGATGTGCTGAGTGAGAGGTTGGGCAGTGTGAAAGTCGTGTCATTAGAGGATTTCTAACCTTCCACTTGAAGTCCAACAAGCTGGCGGTCAATCTCTCTGAACTTATGTTCGTAGTCGTCAAGCCACCGTTACTGAAAAATTTTAGGGGTAGAACCCCTTGAAGAGCTTGAAGAAGAAGAAGCAGAAGGTGTCTGCGGCCATTTCTTCTTCCTGATACTATGTGCATGAGAAGGAGAGGGAGAACACTGTGAATGATGAGTGACATAATGAGAGTGCCGAGAATATGGTTGTTCGTCTCGATGAGAATGTTAGACGGTTGCCACTTTGGAGATGAGGAGGACAAGCATCGTGGAGGATAGCAGCTGTGCCTAGATGGCACTGACTGAGCTACTGGCTGCTCCACCGACGGCTGCTGTGTGGGGAAAATTCAATGCAGGGGTAAAATGATAATTTTAATTTTTTTTTAAAATTATGATTTTACAGCGAAAAGATATTAATTAATCTAATTAATTAACATGAATATATCCTACACTAGGATCTAAATATGATATATAGCATGCATTCATTTAAATTTGAAATTCAAATTCGAACAGTAAACACTTTACTTAATGTGTTCAGAACACAATACCTTTATACGGGTAGTAGATCGCCGCAATCTGATCATCATCGAGAGAGTCTGATCATCGTGATGCAGCCACACAGTATATCTGGCCTCTGTGGATCGTCCACATGAAGCTTTCGGTCTGATCGACTCCTCACGAGTGCTAGCTCGTTGTAGAGCCCTTTTGACGGTGGATGCTAATCGAACTCCTTCGATTGATGTCTGTCGATTCTTTGGATGCTCTGAATCATCAACAGATGTGCTTGAGAAGATGTTAAAGATATTTCTGAGATTTTGTGGGCTCACGACACTCGTAGCTCACTTTCCCACTTCCCGAACCCCAGGTTAAAACTCTAGAGAACTCACCAGAAATCTTGCACCCACTTTTCTTTCTTTTCTTTCTTTTTCTCTTGGAAGGATATGGACTTCTTTCTCACGCACAAAACTTCTCACATCCCAGAATTTTTCTCCAAAAATCTTCATCTTGCACGCCCCACTCTTCTCCTCCTTTTATAACAACGTCAAACGTCTTATCCAAAAGTGTTGGTGCAAAAATCTGCTTGCGCCGGAGAAGCTGGAGTCGGGGAAGTCGCGGTCGCCGTCGGGACCTGCAAAGGAAGTCTAAACCGGAGGTGGGGTTGCTCCGGCAAGACCCTCCGACGCTCAAGTCAGTTCTCTGCCTCAACAAGAATGGAGTGCTCGAACGGAGAATTTAGCAGAGTTTTGAGATGAAAAAATGAGAGCTTATGGAATAACGTATCTGAGATTTCCCTTTTATAGACGGAGGGGGCAGCAGATTGACAGCGACGCCTGTAACCGTCTGGCAGACGGCTGCCCAGAGTCAGGTGAAATTTGCTGCGAAGAGTAGTGGAGTAGACCCGTGGCTATTGTTATGGCCTGCCACGTGGAGCCCGTTGCAGGTAGTGGAGCGGCGTCCGTTGCCGCTAATTGCTAGGGAGTAGTGGAGTCACGCAGCACCTGCCGCAGGGAGCGGAGCAGAATCATGGCTGTTGATACAGCCTGTCAGAGAGTAATGGGGTCGCGCAGGATCCGCTGCAGGGAATGGAGCAGGGCTGCGACTGTTACTGCGGCCTGTCAGGGGTGATGGGGTGATGGAGCTGCGCGGAATCCGCCGCAGGAAGTGGAGCAGGATCATGGTTGTTATTGTGGCCTACCAGGGGGCGCAGATCCATTGGCTGAAGTTCGGCAGCGGTCGGAGTCCGACCTCCGTAGGGGTCCGGGCGGAGTCCTCCTTGCGGTTGGGATCGTAGATGGAGCCCGGCTTCAGTGGGAGTCCGGGCGGAGCCCTCTCGGAGCTGAAGTGGCGGGTGGAGTCTGGCTCCCGTAGGAGTCCGGACGAAGTCTGTTTGCAGCCGTTGGAGCCGAGGACGAAGCCCAGCTCCTGTAGGAGTCCGGGCGGAGTCTTCCTGCAATTAAAGTTAAAGGCGAAGTCCGGCTCCCGTAGGAGTCCGGATGGGGCTTACCAGCAGTTGACGTTGAGGACGGAGCTCGGCTCCCGTAGGAGTCCGGGCGGAGTCTACTTGAGGTTGAAGTTGTCGGTGGAGTCTGGCTCCCATAGGAGTCCGAACGAAGTCTGCCTACAGCCATTGGAGCCGAGGACGAAGCCCGGCTCCCGTAGGAGTCCGGGCGGAGTCTTCCTGCAATTAAAGTTAAAGGCGAAGTCCGGCTCCCGTAGGAGTCCGGGCAGAGTCTACTTGAGGTCGAATTTGTCGGCGGAGTCCGGCTCCCGTAGGAGTCCGGACGAAGTCTGTCTGCAGCCGTTGGAGTCGAGGATGAAGCCTGGCTCCCGTAGGAGTCCGGGCGGAGTCTTCCTGCAATTAAAGTTAAAGGCGAAGTCCGGCTCCCGTAGGAGTCCGGATGGGGCTTACCAGCAGTTGACGTTGAGGACGGAGCCCGGCTCCCGTAGGAGTCCGGGCGGAGTCTACTTGAGGTCGAAGTTGTCGGCGGAGTCCGGCTCCCGTAGGAGTCCGGACGAAGTCTGTCTGCAGCCGTTGGAGCCGAGGATGAAGCCCGGCTCCCGTAGGAGTCCGGGCGGAGTCTTCCTGCAATTAAAGTTAAAGGCGAAGTCCGGCTCCCGTAGGAGTCCGGACGGGGCTTACCAGCAGTTGACGTTGAGGATGGAGCTCGGCTCCCGTAGGAGTCTGGGCGGACCTCCTGGAGCCGATTCTGTCGAGGACTTCGGTTGTGGGTATTTTATACCCAACACCAGTCCCCCTACTTTCGAGTTCGAATTTCGAATGAAGGAAGTACAGAGAGATGGGCACAGCCGAAACCGTCCCCTCGAATCCTGCGCACCGCCACTCCCAGATATTTTGACATTAAATGTGTGCATATCAGAGCTCTTTTTCTGGTTAAGGTGACCTGAAGAGTCTTTTCGGAACTTCCGCCGAAACGCGATCCCAAGCGCCGTGCTTCGAAAATCTGCGAACGGTCAATCCTCGATAGCGGTGAGGGGGACATGCCGGACACGTGGCATGTATCAGTTGGTCGAGGTACATCCGCTGCCATAACTGCGCTAAGATCCGCTGGCTATTTAAACCCCCTACTCTCCCTTCAGGGTTTCATTCTGCCGAGAAGACGGCACCCTTCTTTCATCTGAGAGCCTAGCTACTCAGCTACTTCCCCCGTACCGGTCCTTGCCGTCTTCAGCCCCCCAATTCTTCTCTAAGGGGTTCCCACGCCATGTCCTCTGCCCCGGAGGCCATCCTTGAAGGGATGTCTAGGGCTTGGAGGAAGGCGAGGAGGAGAACAGCGGCCGGTGAGGATCCCCGTCGTTTCAAAGGGGGCTCAAGGAAGAATTCCTTCAACAATAGGGATTTAATAATGGGGGCCGCCGGTAAAGTTATTCTGCCCGAGAATTTTGGGGTAGCAAGGCGGGGTGATACCGGTCAAGGGGGCAGAGCTGTCGTCACAAGCTGTGGCGGGATCCTTGATGCCGTCGGGGCCGAGGGACCAGAAGCGGTCGGCATCGACGGTGGGGTAGTAGAATTTGTTGCGGGGACGGTGGAAGTAGCGCATGCCGACCTTGCCGGAGTATTTTGGGTGGCGGCTGTCGCGGAGCATTCGGAGATGGAGCATGTCTTTGGCATCACCGCTGCCTCCAAGGTGACTCCGGCTCTTCTTGAAACAGGTCTTCGTCACTGCTGCCGTTGTCCTTACCGCCCCCAGAAATCTATCCCACCCTTTTCCCCCTAGGGTTGGGACTTCGGAGATGGAGCGAAGCGAGACGGGACGAGAGCCGATAGGTCCGTTACACGCACTGGAGAACACGGCTGAGAAGGACAGAGACGGGAAGAGGAGTTTGCAGCTTGGAGCAGCCTCCGGTATATCCTTTCCAAGCCATGTTCGCGGGGCTTGCAATGATGTATATCTTTTTTTTCTTGACCCACCGGGTCCTGTAACGTATATCTTATTAAATGAAAAGGAGATTTTGTTACCTTGTCTGCATCTTGCATCAAATAGTTGTCTGTCGAACTTCTTCATTTTCTTTTCCTCTTTCTTCCTCTTTTTCTTCTATTCTTTTTCACGTCGTCCTAAGGTCATCGACGACCTCTTTTATTCGTGTAGGGTTGTTATTTGTCGAGCTCCTTTTCGGCTTTTACGCCGTTCGAAGATACCCGGTTGTCATTCCGTCAATGGCTGCAGGTTCGCTTGGGGCCATTCGGGCCCGGGGTCCCTCCTAGGGTTTGAATTCGGGGATCCGAGCCTCTCGGGTGCTGTTTGTTTTCCAATCGTCACTGTTGTAATCCATTGCCTTCCTTTTTCGCTTGGAATTTTTCTCCGCTGAAGCCGAGGCGAAGTTCAGCTCCCGTGGGAGTCCGGACGGAGCCTTCCTTGGCGTCGTGGACAGAGCCCGGCTCCCGTAGGAGTCAGGGCGAAGTCTTCCTGCAATCAAAGTCATAGGCGAAGTTCGGCTCCCGTAGGAGTCCGGACAAGGCTTACCGGCAGTTGCTGTTGTCGGCGGAGTTCGGCTCCCGTAGGAGTCCGGACGAAGTTGTTCTGTAGTCGATGTCGGTGATGGAGCCCGACTCCCGTAGGAGTCCGGGCGGAGCTATCGGTGATGGAGCCCGGCTCCCGTAGGAGTCCGGGCGGAGCTGTCATGTAGTCAAAGTCGGTGACGGAGCCCGGCTCCCGTAGGAGTCCGGGCTAGGCTTACCACCGGTCGAAGTTGCTTAAGCTAGGGCAAGGTTTTCCTCTTGGGGGGGCGCATATGGGCATTGCAGGGCCTCTCCCTCCATCCGGTCTAAAAGAGCCGGGTCTTTGACTTTGTTCATGTCAGGACGAGGTCCTCCTCCTGTTCCTGGCATGACTGTGGGGGTGCATATGGGCGTTGTAAGACCTCTCCTCCCATCCGGTCTAAATGGAACCGGGCCTTCGACTTTGCTCAAGTTAGGGCGAGGTTCTCCTCCTGTCCCTAACAGGGCTGTGGGGGCACATATGGGCGTTTTAAGGCCTCTCCCCTCATCCGGTCTAAATGGAACCGGGCCTTCGACTTTGCTCAAGTTAGGGCGAGGTTCTCCTCCTGTCCCTAACAAGGCTGTGGGGGCACATATGGGCGTTGTAAGGCCTCTTCCCCCATCCGGTCTAAATGGAATCGGGCCTTCGACTTTGCTCAAGTTAGGGCGAGGTTCTCCTCCTATCCCTAACAGGACTGTGGGGGCACATATGGGCGTTGTAAGGCCTCTCCCCCCATCCGGTCTAAATGGAACCGGGCTTTCGACTTTATGAGGTTGCCCTTTTGTTTTTGATACAGTTTGTTTGAATTGTCCAAAGACATATGGGTATGTGACTTTTGATTAAAACGAAGTTACTGGTAGTACATCCGTAAGTTTTCTGAGCTCCATGGTCGCGGGAGGTCGGCTCCTCCGAGCTCCTTAAGATAATAAGTTCTGGGCCGGACTACTTCTTTGACCTCATAAGGTCCCTCCCAGTTTGGGAAGAGTTTTCTCCGGTCCTGAGGTTGCGAGACAGCAGCTCGTCGAAGCACTAGATCTCCTGCTTTAAAGGCTTTGTTCTTGACCTGAACATTGTAATATCGAGCAACTTTCTGTCTGTAGGCTGCCATTCGAACCTGAGCGATCTCCCGTCTTTCTTCCAGTAGGTCGAGATTGGCTCTAAGACTTTGTGAATTTCGGTGCTCGTCGAATGCCACGACTCGTGCCGTCGGGAGTTTAAGCTCGATCGGAATGACGGCTTCCGTTCCAAAGGCTAAAGCAAAGGGGGTCTCCCCCGTAGGTAACCTTTGGGTAGTTCAATACACCCATAGCACATGATAAAGCTCGTCTGCCCAAGTTCCTCTTGCTTTTTCAAACCTTGTCTTAATCTCCTGCAAAAGGGTTCTGTTAGTCACCTCAGCTTCGCCGTTCGCCTGAGGATGGGCTACTGATGTGAAGTTATGGGAGATGTTTAGATCTTCACAGAATTCGGCGAATCTTGCTCCCGCGAATTGCCGTCCATTATCAGTGATTAGGGTTCTAGGCAGACCGAACCTGCACACAATTGACTTTCAGACGAAATCTTGTACTTTCGCTTCTGTGATTTTTGCTTGTGGTTCGGCTTCGACCCATTTGGTGAAGTAGTCGATTGCTACAAGGAGAAACTTTCTTTGTCCAGACGCCATAGGAAAGGGGCCAAGGATGTCCATCCCCCATTGTGCAAAAGGCCATGGGGCACTCAAATGTGTGAGCTCGGTGGCGGGCTGTCTCTGGACGTTAGCGTATCTCTGGCATCGATTACACTTTTTGACATATTCAATCGAATCATGATGCATTGTTGGCCAGTAATATCCTTGGTGGAGTAGCTTGTGGGATAAAGATCTAGCTCCCAAATAGTTTTCGCAAGCTCCCTCGTGTACTTCCCATAAGGCGTAGTCAGCTTCCGAGGGCCGGAGGCATCTTAAGAGGGGCAAGGAGTATGATCTTTTGTACAATTTGCCCTCATAAAGGATGTACCGGGAGGCTTGATTTCGGAGCTTTCGAGCCTCCTTCGCATCCTGGGGGAGAACTCCATCTCTAAGATAGGTCACCAGCGGGTCGACCCAGCTGGGCTCATAGTCGATCTCCATTACAGGCCGCGATTCTTCTGTACTCGGATGTTTTAGAACTTCAAAGAGGATGCCTTTGGGCAATTCGGCCGGAGCCGATGTCGCCAGCTTGGAGAGAAGATAGGCTCTGGTATTCTCCAGTCTTGGAATCTGCCTAATGTCGAAACTGCTAAAGGCGGGGGTAAGTTCCTTTACCTTCTCAAGATATTTGGCCATACTGTCCTCCCGCACTTCATAACTCCCGCTGACTTGTCCCACCACTAGTTGGGAGTCGCTGTGCACCCGGAGTTGACCTATTCCCAGCTCTTTGGCGATCCTTAATCCTGCGATCAGAGCTTCATATTCCGCTCCATTGTTTGTTGCGGGAAACTTGAAACGTAGAGCGTATTCCGCGATGACTCCCTCCGGGCTGACCAAGATCAGGCCTGCACCCGCGCCTGCCGTGTTGGAAGATCCATCCACATAGAGGGTCCAAAAGCAATCAGAGGGATTGGCTTCTTCGTTGGGGGAGTTCGGTTGAGACTTCAGGTCGTCACCTTTACTTTGCTCAGGTTCGGCCTCCTCTGGGATGGTGCACTCTACTATGAAATCTGCCAATATTTGGGCCTTTACTGCTGGTCTAGGTCTGTAGTTGATGTCGAATTCCGTGAGCTCGATCGTCCATTTTGCCATTCTTCCGGAGGCGTCAGCCCGATGAAAAATCGCCTTGATCGGCTGATCGGTGAGTAGCATCACGGTGTGCCCTTGAAAGTAGGGTCGGAGCCTCCGAGCTGCAACCAACAAGGCGTAGGTCAGTTTTTCTAATTTGGTGTACCTGGTCTCGGCGTCCCTCAGCGTGCGGCTAATGTAGTAGACTAGTCGCTGGACTTTCGTTTCTTCTTTGACAAGGACGGCCGCAAGGGCCATAGGAGAGACCGCCAGGTATAAAAATAGTTTCTCTCCAGGTTCAGGCTTTGCCAGCAGCGGGGGTGAGCTAAGGTAGTTTTTTAATTCTTCGAACGCCTGTTGGCATTCAGAGGTCCAACAGAAGTTCTTCGGCTGCTTGAGGGTTTGAAAGAAGGGCAAACATCGTTCGGCCGACCTCGCGACGAAGCGATTAAGAGCCGCTATCTTCCCTGTGAGGCGCTGAACCTCCTTGATCGACTTTGGGGCGGTCATCTCTTGGATAGCATGAATTTTCTCTAGATTGGCCTCAATCCCGCACCCTGATACCATGAAGCCCAGGAACTTTCCTGAGGTTACCCCAAAAGTGCATTTAGTTGGGTTCAGCTTCATTCTGTACTTTCGAAGAGCGCCAAAGGTTTCCTCAAGGTCGGCGACATGATTTCTGGAAGACTTGCTTTTTACAAGCATATCGTCCACATAGACTTCCATGTTTCGGCCGATCTGCTCTTTGAAGATTTTGTTCACCAGCCGTTGGTAGGTTGCGCCCGCATTCTTGAGGCCGAATGGCATGACCCTGTAGCAGTAAAGGCCGCGATTGGTGATGAAAGCTGTCTTTTCTTCATCTTTCGATGCCATTCTAATTTGATTATAGCCGGAGAACGCATCCATAAAAGTGAGGAGCTCATGGCCTGAGGTAGCGTCCACCAGTTGGTCGATTCTGGGAAGGGGGTAGCTGTCCTTTGGACAAGCCTTATTCAGCTTTTTGAAGTCTATACACATCCTCCACTTGCCGTTTGCTTTCTTGACCAAAACAACATTGGAAATTCAATTAGGATAATTAACTTCCTTAATGAATCCGGCCTTGAGAAGCTTATCCACTTCCTCGGCTATCGCCTTCTGCCTCTCCGGGGCATGACCCCGGATTTTTTCTTTTGTCGGTCGATGCTTCGGATCGACTGCCAGATGATGCTCCATGACTTCCGTGTCAATCTCCGGCATATCCGTCGGAACCCAAGCAAAAACGTCCGCATTCCTTCGGAGGAAATCAATAAGACGCGTCCGCACCTCCTCCCCCAGGTTGGAGCCAATTAACACCACATGCTCCGCGTTCCCATCATTCAGGAGAACTGGTACCAGATCTTCGATTGGGCCGCCCCTTTCTTCGGTGAGGTCGTCGCGAGCATCCAATCCATCGACGGGATAGGGGTCAGCCCGATCGCTTCTTTGCAAGACGATGTTGTAGCAATGTCTGGCCAGGGCTTGGTCTCCCCGGACCTCTCCGATCCCCTGGTTGGTGGGGAACTTCAATTTTAAATGGTAGGTTGAAACGACAGCTCTGAGAGCATTGAGGTCAGGTCGGCCAAGGATTGCATTGTAGGCAGATGGCACCTTTACCACCAAGAAATTCACCAGAGCCCTGGACTGCTTTGGATACCGACCCGTGGCCACAGTCAAAGCTATCATTCCCTCCATCGGAACGGCGTCACCGGTAAACCCTATCAAGGGGGAGCAAATCGGCCTCAGATGACCGCCAAGAGCGGACATCCTTGAAAAGGCATCGTAGAATAAGATGTCGGCCGAACTTCCGTTGTCGACGAAAATGCGACGGACGTCGTAATTTGCTATATTCAAGGAAACTACGACTGCGTCATTATGAGGGAATTGGACTCCCTGGGTGTCTTCTTCGGTAAAGGTTATGGGTTCTTCAACTTTTTGCCGCTTGGGGGATGCAGCTGGTATGCTAGTTGCCTCCCACCGGGATTCCCCCGAGATGGCATTGACGGAATCCGATAGAGGTCGATCATCCGGCCACTCCTCATCGACGACCATAGCCGGAGGTAGTTGTGCAAAGGCCTCGCGAGAAGGCATCAGATGAGGGAAGGAGGAGTGGGTGCCGGAAAAGATGGCCGGAAGTGGATCCGTTGAGCGCTCCTTTAAGAACAAGGGTATTGCGAAGACAGGCCCTTCCTCTAGCGCCAATCCTGTTGGTGCAAAAATCTGCTTGCACCGGAGAAGCTGGAGTCGGGGAAGTCGCGGTCGCCGCCGGGACCTGCAAAGGAAGTCTAAACCGGAGGTGGGGTTGCTCCGGCAAGACCCTCCGACGCTCAAGTCAGTTCTCTGCCTCAACAAGAATGGAGTGCTCGAACGGAGAATTTAGCAGAGTTTTGAGATGAAAAAATGAGAGCTTATAGAATAACGTATATGGGGTTTCCCTTTTATAGACGGAGGGGGCAGCAGATTGACAGCGACGCCTGTAACCGTCTGGCAGACGGCTGCCCAGAGTCAGGCGGAATTTGCTGCGAAGAGTAGTGGAGTAGACCCGTGGCTATTGTTATGGCCTGCCACGTGGAGCCCGTTGTAGGTAGTGGAGCGGCGTCCGTTGCCGCTAATTGCCAGGGAGTAGTGGAGTCACGCAGCACCTGCCGCAGGGAGCGGAGCAGAATCATGGCTGTTGATACAGCCTGTCAGAGAGTAATGGGGTCGCGCAGGATCCGCCGCAGGGAATGGAGCAGGGCTGCGACCGTTACTGCGGCCTGTCAGGGGTGATGGGGTGATGGAGCTGCGCGGAATCCGCCGCAGGAAGTGGAGCAGGATCATGGTTGTTATTGTGGCCTGCCAGGGGGCGCAGATCCATCGGCTGAAGTTCGGCAGCGGTCGGAGTCCGGCCTCCGTAGGGGTCCGGGCAGAGTCCTCCTTGCGGTTGGGGTCGTGGATGGAGCCCGACTTTCGTGGGAGTCCGGGCGGAGCCCTCTCAGAGCTGAAGTGGCGGGCGAAGTCCGACTCCCGTAGGAGTCCAGACGAAGTCTGTCTGTAGCCGTTGGAGCCGAGGACGAAGCCCGGCTCCCGTAGGAGTCCGGGCGGAGTCTTCCTGCAATTAAAGTTAAAGGCGAAGTCTGGCTCCCGTAGGAGTCCGGATGGGGCTTACCAGCAGTTGACGTTGAGGACGGAGCCCGGCTCCCGTAGGAGTCCGGGCGGAGTCTACTTGAGGTCGAAGTTGTCGGCGGAGTCCGGCTCCCGTAGGAGTCCGGACGAAGTCTGTCTGCAGCCGTTGGAGCCGAGGACGAAGTCCGACTCCCGTAGGAGTCCGGGCGGAGTCTTCCTGCAATTAAAGTTAAAGGTGAAGTCCGGCTCCCGTAGGAGTCCAGATGGGGTTGACGTTGAGGACGGAGCCCGGCTCCCGTAGGAGTCCGGGCGGAGTCTACTTGAGGTCGAAGTTGTCGGTGGAGTCCGGCTCCCGTAGGAGTCCGGACGAAGTCTGTCTACAGCCGTTGGAGTCGAGGATGAAGCCCGACTCCCGTAGGAGTCCGAGCGGGGTCTTCCTGCAATTAAAGTTAAAGGCGAAGTCCGGCTCCCGTAGGAGTCCGGATGGGGTTTACCAGCAGTTGACGTTGAGGACGGAGCCCGACTCCCGTAGTAGTCCGGGCGGAGTCTACTTGTGGTCGAAGTTGTCGGCGGAGTCCGGCTCCCGTAGGAGTCCGGACGAAGTCTGTCTGCAACCGTTGGAGCCGAGGACAAAGCCCGGCTCTCGTAGGAGTCCGGGCGGAGTCTTCCTGTAATTAAAGTTAAAGACGAAGTCCGGCTCCCATAGGAGTCCGGACGGGGCTTACCAGCAGTTGACGTTGAGGACGGAGCTCGGCTCCCGTAGGAGTCTGGGCGGACCTCCTGGAGCCGATTCTGCCGAGGACTTCGGCTGTGGGTATTTTATACCCAACAAAAAGAAACGATAAAGATGAGTAATTGCTCATTTGAATTCAAATGGACACCAACTCATTCCTTATCCACTAAAGGCGTGAGGTGTGGCTTAAATTGTGCATGGAGTGATTTCATGAGAAATTTTTTTCTCATATAATAAATAGGGCGTAAAAAAAGGGATATGGTGTAAAGATTGATTGCCCATTCAAATTCAAACTTTATTTTGAATTTGAATGGCCAATCAATCATCCTTATCCATCCATTTGGCACATTAAAGTGGGGCATGGAGAGGGCTTGGCGTGAAGAAAAAAATTCATGAGAAGTTCCTTCTCATGAATTCAAATGGGTGCAATGGAAGTGAGGTGGTGCATGGAGATTGGGTCAAGGTGGTTTAATTATTTAAACCAACCTAATTGAACCAAATAAGTTAGGTCTAATTAGACTAATTTAAATTCAACTTAATTAGGCTTAATTAGGCTTAATAAAATCCTAATCAAATCAAAAATTGACTAAGTCTAACCTCTGATCAAATCAGGGACCAAACCATCTTGACGATTAGGTCAACTCTTAACCTAATCAGGTCAAATCCAATTGAATCTAATTCAATTGGACTTGATCCAAAAATAATTACTCAATCAAATTGAGTTAATTAGCGATCAAATCACTAATTAAACCTCTCATAAATACTGAGTCCAAATCCGATGGACAATCAGGCATCAGAATTCATCGATATGTAAACCTGATCGAAAAATCCCAACCAGTGGGACTCTTGACCCCAGTACCCATAATGTGTGGAACTCATGATCAGAGAATCCTGATTCTCGATCACTGAGTTCCAAACATGTAAGATTCTACATCAGCCATCAGATCAGATAAGAACCTCTAATGTGTGTGACCCCGTAGGTTCGAACCTAAGCCGATAGCACAGGAACCAATTCCTGTACTAATCGAAGTGACCATCTAGCAATGGTACCCGACGATCGAATAGGTCAAAAGGTCACAATCGCAACACTCAGAACCTACGTGAATATGGTTATTGTATAATTCATCCTTTTGACCTCTATGTTTAGGATGACTCAGGGTTAAACTATCAACCCTGATCAGATCATCCGAATCATGCTCAACTCAAACAGTCCTGTGACTCCTCACAAAGACTACCCTAGCCAAGGTTTTGCTAAATTGAAACACGACTGTACACAGCTCCTAAACTGGAGTGGTCAATTCCATCTTGACACACGCACCGATAAGTCAAGTACTTGACTACACCCGACAGCCTTCCGTCACTGAATTAAAAATTCAGGTAGTCCAATACCTAAGTGCAGTGAGTTGCTTGCAAGTCACCGTGGCGGTCTCAGGTCGGAGGGATATTTATACCCATATTCCATCGGAGCAAATCTTGACAGCAGAAATAGCTCCAGAGTCGGTCACGTTCAGTGCAGATGTATCCTTACATCTCACTTGTATGCCATACCAGTGTCTTCACACTCATTGGTTAAGAGGACAACCAACCTATATGGCACACAACGATCTATGTTTGATAAACATTATCGTCCTTGGTAACAACGTATCATTTGATCGCGAACAGATTTAAGGACTAAATGACAAATCCTCCTTTGTCGAGTCTAAATAGTCCTAAGGACTTCACCACAACATAGGAGTTCATTAGAAGATGAAATATTTTGTGATGAAAAATACCAAAATAATTTTTATTAATTCATAATTCATGTAGAAATATAAAAAATGAGCACAACCGTCAACAGGCTGACGATTAGCTTTGGAACACTATTTCCAACAATCTCCCACTTGGCCTAAAGCCAATCGGTGCAGTATCTAATACCAATCTTCGACTTGTAGTTATCGAACTCCTTCACCGCAATGGCTTTAGTGAATGGGTCAGTCAGGTTCTCCTTCCCGTCGATCTTCTGAAGATCGACGTCACCTCGATCTATAATTTTTCTGATGAGATGGTAGCGGCGCAGAATATGCTTCATCCGCTGGTGTGCCTTTGGTTCCTTTGCCTGAGCAATGGCTCCAGAGCTGTCACAATAGAGCAGAACTAGACCAACAAGGGAGGGTGCTACTTTGAGCTCGGTGATAAATTTTTTCAGCCACACCACTTCTTTGGCAGCATCTGATGCAGCGACATACTCCGCCTCACAAACTGAATCAGCCACTGTGTGCTGCTTAGAATATTTCCAGCAGATAGCCCCACCATTAAGGGTAAAAATAAATTCCGACACACTTTTGCTGTCATCATGATCAGACTAGAAATTAGAGTCTGTAAACCCTATAAGTCTCAAGTCTGATTCACCATAAACAAGCCACTGGTCCTTAGTATTTCTTAAATACTTCAGGATAGTTTTAACAACCTTTCAGTAATTCTCCTCTGGATCAGATTGGTATCTACTCACTATCCCTAGTGAGTATGCCACATTTGGTCGTGTACATGTCATAGCGTACATGATAGATCCCACTGTCGAAGTATATGGAATCCTACCCATACGCTCTCTCTCTTGAGGTGTTGTCGGACAATCCCTCTTCGAGAGAGAAATTTCATGGCCTATCGGAAGATAGCTTTTCTTGAAATTCTCCATGCTGAACCTCTTCAGCATAGTATCAATGTACGTGGATTGAGATAAATCAAGCAACCTTTTAGATCTATCCCTATAGATCCTCATCCCTAAGATGTAGGAAGCTTCTTCCACATCCTTCATGGAGAACTGTGACGATAGCCAAATCTTTATTCCCTGTAATGCAAGGACATCATTTCCAATTAAGAGAATGTCATCCACATACAATACAAGAAATACTACTACTAGACCATTAGCCCACTTATAAATGCATGGCTCTTCTCCGTTCTTAACGAAGCCATACGTCTTGATCGTCTTATCAAAACGTATGTTCCAACTCCGTGATGGCTGCTTAAGTCCATAAATGAACCTCTGTAGCCTGCACACCTTAGACTCATCTGTGGATGTGAATCTTTTAGGTTGTATCATATACACCTCTTCATCCAGCTCTCCGTTTAGAAAAGCTGCCTTCACATCCATCTGCCAGATTTCATAGTCTAGATGGACAGCTATTACAAGCATAATCCGAATGGATTTGAGCATTGCCACAGGAAAAAATATCTCATCATAGTCTATACCATAATATTGATGATATCCCTTGGCAACCAGACGGGCTTTATAGGTTTTCACCTTTTCATCTACGCCTCTCTTCCTCTTGAAGACCCACTTACACCCTATGGGTTTTACTCTTTCCGGTGGGTCAACCAATGTCCACACATCATTGACCTTTATGGACTCCATTTCGGATTTCATGGCCTCCAGCCATTTCTCAGAGTCGGATCTCTGTGTTGCATCCATGTAGGTGATCGAATCCTCATCATTTTCATCAAGTTCGATAGGATCGCCGTCTCGAACCAAGAAACCATAGTATTTGTCCGGTTGACGTGATACTCTACCAGATCGCCTTAAGGGTGCTTGAACAATGGGCTCCGGATCTGATCTAACCAAATTCGGTTCAGGTTCAGCAACTTATGTCGATTTTTTCACCTGCCAAACTTCGTCAAGTTTGACCTTAGAGGCAACAGTCCCTTCACCAAAGAATTCCTTTTCCAAAAAGATTGCCTTAAGACTGACAAACATTTTTTACTTATCAGCTAGGTAGAAGTAATACCCTTTAATCTCTTTTGGGTACCCTATAAAATTATACTTGTCAGACTTAGGTCCAAGCTTGTCCGTAATTAAACATTTAACATAAGCCGGACACCCCCAAACCCTTAGGTGCGAGAGTACTGGCTTACGTCCTATCCATATCTCATATGGCATTTTGGTTACAGACTTACTCGGAACTCTATTTAGAAGGTAACAAGCCGATTCGAGCGCATATCCCCAGAGAGAGATCGACAGACCAGCAAACCCCATCATCATGGATCGAACCATGTCCAACAAGATCCGATTTCTCCTTTCAGATACACCATTATGTTGTGGTGTTCCAGGAGGAGTCCACTGAGAGAGAATCCCATTCTCCCCAAGATATGTCAGAAAATCATTGGAAAGGTATTCACCTCCTCGATCAGATCGAAGAGTTTTAATACACTTTCCAGTTTGTTTTTCTACCTCATTTCGAAATAGTTTAAACATTTCAAATGATTCTGATTTATGCTTCATTAAATAGACATACCCATACCTCAATAGGTCATCTGTAAAGATTATGAAGTAAAAATATCCATCTCTTGCACTTGAGCTCATGGGTCCACATACATCAGAATGTACCAAACCCAAGAGTTCACTGGCTCGCTCACCTTTTTCAGTAAAAGGTGATTTGGTCATTTTACCAAAAAGACAGGACTCACACGTTGGAAGTGATTCACAATCACCTACTTCAAGAATTCCTTCTTGAGCCAACCTGTTTATCCTGTTCTTATTGATATGACCTAGCCTACAGTGCCAAAGGTAGACTTCTGACACATTATCTATTCTAAGATGTTTACCGGAGGTTTGAACCACATTAACAGGTTGTGATAGAAAGTAAATTTTATTATTAAGTTGTCCAACAAACATTGTAACACCATTCAAAATGATATTACAAATATTTTTTTTTATTAAAAATTGATAATCGTTCATGGCCAAAAGGCCTACAGAAATAATATTTAATAAAAAGCTTGGACAATAGTGACATTCATTCAGAATTACGTTTCGAGAATTGATTATAAGGTTCATGATTCCTAATGCTAGAACTGAAACTTTGCTTCCATCTCCAACGTTCAGAAATCTCTCGTCTTCATCAAATCTCCTACTGACCTGCAGACCCTGCATCGAATTGCAAATATGATAAAGGCTTTCGATATCCAATACCCAAGCAGTAGTATCACAAATGAAAAAGTTGCAAGGTGTTATCATATAAGTACCTTGCTTCTTCTTCGGCCTATTCAAGTCCAGGGAAGCAATGTATAGAGGATAGTTTCTCTTCCAGTGCCCCTGCTTCTTGCAAAAGAAGCACTTCGCCTGGCTCTGGTCGGGCTTGCGCTTCTTGGTCTGACCCTGTGCAGATGTCCCAGCATGCAGCTGCACCTTCTTATTCTTCTTCTTCCCTTTCTTAAAAGGTCGACGACCAGAAGAAGACCCTCCCACAACATTCACCGACTCCTTATGGAGCTGGTGATCCTTCTCAAAGTTCTGCAGCAACCCCAACAAACCGTGGTAGTTCACTGCAGGCTTTGTCATCCGAAAATGAGTAAGGAAGGGGAGGAAGAACTTGGGCAATGAATTAAGGATCGCATCCTTACCGAGCTGCTCGTGCAGGAAAAAGTCCAGTTTAGTTAGGCGCTCAATCATTTCGATCATGTACAGTACATGATCAGTGACTGAGGCTTCATCCCTCATCCGAGCATTGAAAATGGCACAACTAGTTTTGTGCCTTTCAACGTCGTCAGGCATGCCAAAAGAGTCATTCAACATTTGAAGCATCTCCTGTGGCTGGGCATTTTCGAACCTGCGACTGAACTCATCATTCATTACCGTCAGCATAATGTACTGAACGGTGGTGCGGTCGTTGAGCCACTTCTGATAAGTGTCTCGGACCGTCCCTCTAACGTTCGGGGCTGGTTCCTCAGGTGCCGGATCCGTTACTACATAAAGGATCCGCTCATGCTCAAGGACAATTTTTAATTTTCGATACCAGCTATCGAAATTAAGTCCCATGAGCTTGTCATTATCTAATAATGATCGGAGGGACAGGGTAGTGGCCATAGCTGCATAAAGAAAAATCAAACCTCTATTAGTACATAAATTATAAATACTAAAGACTTGGACTTTAGTCTAAAGTTTCTCCCAGTATTTTTATGAACTGGTAGCCTCAACCTCCAATTCGAGGAATTACTTTAATTCCTTAGTGGGTACTAGAATCCACACAGACTACACATGAGCCCAGCTTTGGTTGGTCAACCCATGTGCATCTATGGGTAGGTTCATAACCAGTTGTTTCTCTAAACAACTTCTAGTAATTGATTTTGCCCCAGAACCTAATTAGTAGGCTTTGGCCTCCACTGAAAAGATCTGGTTAGGTTCAACCATTAACATGATTTGATTTGGTGAATCGGACTAATAAATGATCAGGCCCGACTTTGGTCGGCCAACCTGACCACCATCAAAAAGACTCAAACCAAATTATCATATTATGAATGATAATTCCATTAGTCAATAAGCACCAGGCCTTTGGGCCTCCAATGATTATTAAACTAATGGACTCATTATCACTCACTTAATGGGAGGCTATGACTTAGTTATCAATATAACTTAATCATTTTTAGGGACCTAATAATTTTTTTTGAGGATTTTATTAAAGGATAGATGAGAAAAAAATATCCAGCCAATTTCAATCCTCCCACTGACTTCACCAAGTCAGATTAAAAAAGAATTTAATTAAAGCTGGCATTAGGAGCACCTAAATCAGTCAAACTGATTTACCTAATGATATGGGTGAGCCCTAATCACCAAGTGATCTAATCAAAACCTAATTCATCAGGTTAGCCAGATAAGTGAGATTAGTGGTGGGGATAAGCCATTAACTCGTCAGAGATCGAATCACTGTGAGTAGCTCCCGCTTAAAAACCACTGATCAAAATGCCAAACTTTCCTTAGACACCAACCAGTTCATTAGTTTTAATTTGATCAACTTATTAAATAGGGTTCCACCGCGTAGCCATGAATTAAGTCCATCTTGTCTAGTTAAAGACATGGACCCATTCAACTACAACTATTGGAGTTGAGTCTAGAGTATCCTTGACCTAATCTAATTCAACTTTTGATTAGATTTGACCAATTACTCTAATTGAGTCCATTTCTTTAAACTAACCTTAGGTCTAACCCAATTATGGATCTAATCCATCTAATCCATTGACCCACAAGTTTATGCAATTATCTTAGATCTTAATTCACAATTCTAGACCTATTAGACAACACTTAATTCTTTTAATTAAGTATTTGGGCTGATGGGTCAGGGTTTGGCATTTCGATAATAATTTTTAAATTTGAAAGATTTTATTTTCTGTTCACCAAATATGTTGACTCATTTCACAAATAGATCAGCACATTTCATAAATAGCAATCCTATTGCTAATTACATAATAGAAAATAACTCAATCAAAATAAATCATGAATATTTGTTTAGATCTAATGATAAATTTTATAATTGAACCTTTACAATTAATTTCTTTCACTGATTCATCTGTATGGGATATAATTGCAGCGGCACCCCTACCGCCATAGGAGACCCCATCGAATGGAAGGAGAGGACCTTTAAACCCTACTTTTCTCCTATGACCGGATGGCCATGGCAACTAACCCAATTCGATTACTTGCTACTTGGATCAAGTATATCTAAATATACCAATTTCAAAATTTAAATTTCAAAATTTAAATTTTAAATTTTAAATTTCAAATTTTAAATAAATTTTAAATTTTAAATTTTTGAATTTCAAATTTTGAATTTCAAATTTTGAATTTCAAATTTTGAATTTCAAATTTAAAATTTCACCCAAATTTCAAATTTCAAATTTTGAATTTCAAATTTTTAAATTTTGAATTTCAAAATTTAAATTTTAAAATTCAAATTTTAAATTTTGAATTTCAATTTTTTTTTTGAATTTTGAATTTCGAACAACATTCAAATTTTAAATTTTAAATTTTAAATTTTAAATTTTAAATTTAAACTTTTAGATTACAACTTAATCTATGCATGCAAATATATATATCATATCTAAGAACCCACTCTGATACCATTTGTAGGAAAAATTCAGTGCAGGGGTAAAATGATAATTTTAAAACTTTTTCAAAATTATGATTTTAAAGTGGAAAGATATTAATTAATTTAATTAATTAACATGAATATACCCTACACTAGGATCTAAATATGATATATAGCATGCATTCATTTAAATTTGAAATTCAAATTCAAACAGTAAACACTTTACTGTAATGTGTTCAGAACACAATACCTTTGTGCGGGTAGTAGATCGCCGTAATCTGATCATCGTCGGAAGAGTTTGATCATCGTGATGCAGCCACATAGTGTGTCTGACCTCTGCAGATCATCCACATGAAGCTCCTGATCTGATCGACTCCTTACGAGTGCTAGCTCGTTGTAGAGCCCTTTTGACGGTAGATGCTGATCGAACTCCTTCGATCGATGTCTGTCGATTCTTCGAATGCTCTAGATCATCATCAGATGTGCTTGAGAAGATGTTGAAGATCTTCTTGAGATTTTGTGGGTTCATGACACTCGTAGCTCACTTTCTCACTTCCCGAACCTCAGGTTAAAACTCTAGGAAACTCATTGGAAACCTTGCACCCACTTTTCTTTCTTTTCTTTCTTTTTCTCTTGGAAGGATATGGACTTCTTTCTCACGCACAAGACTTCTCACGCCCCAGAATTTTTCTCCAAAAATCTTCATCTTGCATGCCCCACTCTTCTCCTCCTTTTATAACAACGTCAAACGTCTTATCCAAAAGAAAGGATAAAGATGAGTAATTGCTCATTTGAATTCAAATGGACACCAACTCATTCCTTATCCACTAAAGGCGTGAGGCGTGGCTTAAATTATGCATGGAGTGATTTCATGAGAAACTTTTTTCTCATGTAATAAATAAGACATAAAAAAAGGGATAAAGTGTCAAGATTGATTGCATTCAAATTCAAACTTTATTTTGAATTTGAATGGCCAACCAATCATCCTTATCCATCCATTTGGCACATTAAAGTGGGGCATGGAGAGGGCTTGGCGTGAGAAAAAAATTCATGAGAAGTTCCTTCTCATGAATTCAAATGGGTGCAATGGAAGTGAGGTGGCGCATGGAGATTGGGTCAAGGTGGTTTAATTATTTAAACCAACCTAATTGAACCAAATAAGTTAGGTCCAATTAGACTAATTTAAACTCAACTTAATTAGGCTTAATTAGGCTCAATAAAGTTCTAATCAAATCAGGAATTGACTAAGCCCAACCCCTGATCAAATCAGGGACCAAACCATCTCGATGATTAGGTCAACTCTTAACCTAATCGGGTCAAACCCAACTGAATCCAATTCAATTGGACTTGATCCAAAAATAATTACTCAATCAAATTGAGTTAATTAGTGATCAAATCACTAATTAAATCTCTCATAAATACTGAGTCCAAATTCGATGGACAATCAGGCATCAAAATTTATCGATATGTAAATCTGATCGAAAAATCCCAACCAGTGGGACTCTTGACCCCGGTACCAATAATGTGTTGAACTCGTGATCAGAGAATCCTGATTCTCGATCACTGAGTCTCAAACATGTAGGATTCTACATCAGCCATCAGATCAGATAAGAACCTCTAATGTGTGTGACCCTGCAGGTTCGAACCTAAGCCGGTAGCACAGGAACCAATTCCTGTACTAATCGAAATGACCATCTAGCAATGGTACCCGACGATCGGATAGGTCGAAAGGTCGCAATCGCAACACTCAGAACCTACGTGAATATGGTTACTGTATAATTCATCCTTTTGACCTCTGTGTTTAGGACGACTCAGGGTTAAACTGTCAACCCTGATCAGATCATCCGAATCATACTCAACTCAAACAGTCCTGTGACTCCTCACAAAGACTACCCTGGCCAAGATTTTGCTAAATTGAAATACGACTGTACACAGCTCCTAAACTGGAGTGGTCAATCCCATCTTGACACACGCTCCGACAAGTCAAGTACTTGACTACACCCCGCAGCCTTCCGTCACTGAATTAAAAATTCAGGTAGTCCAGTGTCTAAGTGCAGTGAGTTGCTTGCAAGTCACCGTGGCGGTCTCAGGTCGGAGGGATATTTATACCCATATTCCATCGGAGCAAATCTTGATAGCAAAAATAGCTCCGGAGTCGGTCACGTTCAGTGCAGATGTACCCTTACATCTCACCTGTATGCCATACCAGTGTCTCTACACTCATTGGTTAAGAGGACAACCAACCTATATGGCACACAACGATCTATGCTTGATAAACATTGTCGTCCTTGGTAACAACGTATCATTTGGTCGCGAACAGATTTAAGGACTAAATGACAAATCCTCCTTTGTCGAGTCTAAATAGTCCTAAGAACTTCACCACAACATAGGAGTTCATTAGAAGATGAAATATTTTATGATGAAAAATATCAAAATAATTTTTATTAATTCATAATTCATGTACAAATATAAAAAATGAGCACAACCGTCAACAGACTAACGATTGACTTTGGGACACTATTCTCAACATGCTGCTGCTGGAGGCTTTGGACCGCCTCCATCAAAACCTTCATTTGCTGCATGAGTGCAGCAATCTGTGCGTCTGTGGTGACCACAGGACGCGAAGAACTGGGCTCTACCATTGGAGGTAGGGGATGAATATCTTTCCGACGGGAAGACTGTCTCGCCGATTTAATCGAGTGTTGAGCTCTGATTTTCGGCATGGTTGATTATAGTGTCTTCCTATCTGGTGCACCAATCTATTGCGGCCAATCCTCTGTTGCGTTCGTCGTCGGTGAAGAGCACCTGTAAAACGAAGTCCTCATAGACCGAAATTGTGTCCGACGGAGACCCTCCGATGCTTAAGTCAGAGAGGGGGTTGGTGAATAATAGATAAAAAAAATTTGAAATGGCAGTCTTCGTTCAGAAT
This sequence comes from Elaeis guineensis, assembly GCF_000442705.2. Taxonomy (NCBI): domain Eukaryota; kingdom Viridiplantae; phylum Streptophyta; class Magnoliopsida; order Arecales; family Arecaceae; genus Elaeis; species Elaeis guineensis. Next base: position 26,763,288 of record NC_026005.2, read on the forward strand.
TGCCTTACCCGTGCTGTTCATTTACCTCTCTTTTATACATGATTCTGATGTAACTATCGAGCACGTGGTCTTATTTTTTATAGTGCTAAATTATCAGGCCATAATCATGGAGTTAATGGATTATTTATGCCCATTAATAACTATGACACGTAATCAATAACTGTTTATAACGGTTAGGTGGTATGTTGAGAAGATAGGCCGACTATATGTTGGTAATAGTGGTAAGTCGATAGTCCTAAAGATCTGAATGAGCATCGATCGGTAATTCTGATATGCTGATGGTCTTCGGTCAGAGGTTTACTGAGTTATCTGTTGTTGGTTGATAATAGCCGACTATCGGTCGATCAACCGATTGTGAGTCGGTGTAATTTGTTCATTCGACTGATGTAGGGTCAGAGTCGAGGATCGATTGTATTGTCTAACAGTAATGATTCAAGATCTCATCCAAAAAGATTAATCGAAAGATATTATTTGAATTTCTTTACTTTCTATAACTACCCAAGATCTTTCCAACGAATAATCAATATATGACTAAAAATATAAATTTATTCATAAATACAATGATTGGCTCATGGTTAGTCCCAATGAACTCATAATATAATATCTTCTAGTCTACATATTATTGATTGATTCGATTTTGATACCATTTGTAACAACCCAAGATCTTATCTAACAAAAGTTAGCTTGAAGATATTTTTTAGATTTTTTGCTCCTATATAAGTACTCAAAATTTTTCTTATGAATGATCTTGAGATTAAATACATGCCTACATGAATCTTCGTACTTCAAAAAGATTGGGATCATGTTTTTACTAAAAATAAAAAATTATTTAATATTTAATTTGTGAAAAACTTGAATACAATTACAAAGATAACTAACAATGACATTGTAATAATTATTGAATAAAGTTATCATAACATGTTGGAGCATGCAATTTGTCTAAATAATAACACTTATGAATATTCATGCATTAAATATGGATTAGGTGTAAATGCAAGAAGTATTAGCATGGTGCATTGGTGCTACTCTAGCAAGATGGTGATGCATCAACAAAAACCACCATCATGGCAAGTGATCCGTAGATCAATAACATGCAACCTTTTCTCTGCAATGTGCAAATGATTCAATAATAAATTAATAAAAATCAAAGCTGTATCCATGTTTTCGAAATTATCATTGCATTGAAAAAAGTACCTCTAAGCAATAGTAATAAAGCACTAGTTTACCAAATGGGTAAAGTTTTTGGTAATTATGTCAAGTGAATTAGGATCAAATTTTGCTTTTGCTAGGAATTAATAGTAAGAAGTATTAGAGGATAGCCATCCCTTAGACAGTTCACTGGCACATAAATATAACCTGATCTGATCAAGGAGAATGAACAAATTCCTTCAATCAATTCAACTCGAGTCAATTTAAAGAAAATATAGAGAATAAGAAAATTGATAAAAATAGAATCTAGGTCCTCTTTTATTTTATTAATAAATTATAAAATAGAGTTACAAAGCCTCTATTCATATAAATGAAGTCAATCTTTACACAATTCAAATTCAATTCCTTTTCTATTTAAATGAGGTTGCATATTTCCAAAATAGATATAACTAGAAATTATTATAAAAAGCTAAAATCTTACATAAGGTAAATCTTGACTTGTATATTGGCTTCATATTCAACCAGTTTGCTTAATTCTTCTCAAAATGAGAGATATATTCAATTAGAGTTATTCTTGAAAAAAAAAAAAATCTCATCTCGACCAATCATTTTTAAGGCTCAAATTGATGAAAATTGTCTCTGATCATCCAGTGCATATTACTCTTAAAAAATGGCACTGGAACGTAGAGATCAAAAGGTTACTCTTTTTAAAAAAAAAAAAAAAAATCTAAATTGATAAGGTACTAGCGATTTGGGATCTTTAGAAACTAACATTATTCAATTTTTCGATACAACATGTTTTGCTTTTGGATTTTATCCAATCTTTTCTACTAACAAAAGTGATTCATATCAAATCCAATAATTCTTCTAGATTAAGATACTCTATTTAGATGGTTTAGCCAATGCTGAATCAGAATTGAAGGCGGGAAATACTTGACGTGCCACCATTAGGATATATCTTATATTTTTCTCACAAAGCTTATATTGATGAATGATTACACCACCTCACGTGCACTGGTGCAACACCTTGCATGCGAAAAAGTTAAAGCGTGCCTAGCACAACTACTTGTTGTATGCAATTAGTGAATAAGAATTCATCAATTAGAATGTGTTACGTGGTCTGCAGCTTAAAATTTGTGCTTTATCACAAATAGGTCAAAATGGATATTCCACAATTTCTATGGGAACACTTTCAATTATTCGTCATATGATAATCAACTCTGCATGTACCAACATTAGATATATTTCACCTTTCATTGCTTTCTTCAGCTTTTCTTATCATGTTCTCCCGGATGGATGGAGGCTTCCTTAAGTTTCCATTGTTTGGATGCAGCATTATTAACACTATTGACAATGTTGGTGTGCACGCACCCATCAAATCAATATATTACCATATTCACCGAAGCAAAAAAAGGTAAGCCTAAATTATTTTGTGCAAAGCAGTGGTAGTGTCAAGTTTTATCCCCTGGTGGACCAATTGATAAACATTGTATTTTTGTTGAAAATTTTATCAGAGGTTTCTTAAATTTTGACCAAGTACTAAAAATAAATAAATAATAGAAGAACCAAAATGTATCCTTTCTCTTTGATTTGCAAGGGATTCAGGAAAAATAATGTAACCAAAACACGTAAAGAGACATCGATATGCATGGTATTATTGTTTGCATCGACAAGTGTCATCCATAAACAACAAGAAAAAAAACATACAAGAAGATGTCATTTGAAATTCATTGCCCTAACTAGAATTTTGAGCAGTCATTTCCATTTCCATGGTTGGATTGCTAATATATATCTGCATGAATGTCGCTTTTCCACCGGAAGGCTGGGGACTTGAATTGATCAGAACCAACTTCACTTGTCATATATTATTCTCAAAAAAATACCAGTGAGTAGAAATATTTATCAGATATTGCTTAAACCTGCAAATATGATAGAAAAACTAAAACATTTAGAGTCTGTTTGGAAAATCTACTGGGATTGAACTGGATTTCCTACATATTTCATGTTGGTATGTCCGAAAGTTTATATTTTTTTAACAATCCATTCTAATCTTAGCTTAAATTTTATATATGGGCCTGCTGGCCTATAGGACCATGCCCACGGAACTTGAGTTGCGAACTTATCGGATTGATTTAGGCTTGCTCAAATAGATTACCCGAAATCGAGCCTAATCTGCCGGATTTTAGATTTTACGAACCGGTATCGGGACGGTGGTGGGGTGGTCTCCGGAGAGATGGCGGAGGAGGGTGGCGCTCGGGAGAGCGACTGCTCCTTCGAATGGGACGAGGAGTCGAAGCTCTACTACCATGCCAGGTTGGTTCGAAAGAATCGCTCCGTCCTCGTAATTCTAGGGCTTTTTTGAAAAAAATTTCGAATCCCAGTGCTTTGTATAGGGTTTGGAATTCTTTTTTCAAAATTCAATCTTCTTTAGCCGTATTGATGACGTTTATTTCGCAAGTCTTGGTGAAGGTTTCGGCAGAGAGTTACGCCGTCCCTTAATTTTCGGTGAATCATGTTTCATCAGAATTAGGGTAGTTTATTGATTGGGTCGGAGGTGCTTGTACCTGAGGAATCAACACAAAAGCAGAATCTTTTAACTGGTATGAAAATCCTCAAGGGAAATCTAAGAAGGAACTGAGGAAACATATAGGAAGAGGATTCTTAGGATATAGTCCTCCTTTGGCCTGCCTCGTTGGTTCAGGGTTTATTTTAGGGTTTAACTTTTGTGACATGATCATGTTTGTTGGTTCTTATTGCAAAGAAGAGTGGGGAATTTGCAGGCTAGCGACATCGACGAAGAAGAGAGGTGGGGCTTGGAACAAATTGGATACACCAGGAACGAGGATGGTGGACTTGCTCACGGAATGGAAATGTGATTGCAAGACATTGAAGAGAGCCTGTTTGATCGTGGTGATAAAAGTAGACATCCCATTTATAATCAAATGAGCAGATTGTATATTGCTGTAGCAAGGCTGAAGACGGAAAAGACATGAGGGTGGGACAAGGCAGTAATCACAGTGTAGAAAAATAACGTGGCAAACATGTTTAGCTTCATCAATAAATTTATGTAATGGGAAAATTGAGGCACTATGTTAGCTTGCTTTATACATATACCTATAAGCAAACAATAGATGCACTTGATATATTCGTACATGTTTTCAGTAGTTTGTGGCACTAACAAACTTAGCTTGCAATTTTTACTCTACATGTCTGGAGTCTGCAGTATGATCCATAATATGAAGTACTGAAATTTAGAAGTTTCTAGATTAGCTTTCTACCTACTGTCAGCCCTACTTTTGTAAATGCTGAGTTCTTAGGGTAGGCAGCTTTTGGCAAGAAAAGGACCTCACTACAAAAGTCGGAAGACCTGTTTGTAGAATTGAAATCTACTGCAAAAGTCATGCAAATGATGATGAGTTCGCACCAACAAAGCAAGCCAACCAAAACTCAGCTAGTCCTGTAACGAGTCTAAACGAAGAGAAAACAAGGCAAGAATTGATCTTGGGAAATGCACTACTCTACAACGCTACAGCAATAAACTGAAAAAATGTAAAGTCCATTTATCTGTAATATCACATAGAGAATTAATTTGTCATTGGGATTTTTAAGGTTCATTTTTATCAAGGGGTCTTTCACCCATCCAATGGACTTTCCATCAACTAATGTTTTATGTGGGTTTGCTACATACAAGATGCCACACTCCTTGTGTGGTAATTCATGTTTTTTGACTGCAAAAATTAGCTTCATGCATAATGATCATCCATTGTCATGTTTGGCCCCCAAGTTTCAGTATCTTAGCTTACTTCTATGCTTGGCATTTTCATTTAGTTTTTCTACTGATTTTTGCATAGCCAATAGTGAATTTCTTGTTTACCATTTAGTCATTTCCATTAGTCCTAATTTGTTTTGGCTTATTGTGTTGCAGTAGCGGCTTTTATCATGATCCCGGTGCTGGATGGTATTACAGTAGTAGAGATGGTCTTTACTACACATATGAGGATGGAAACTATGTTCCATTATCAAGTATCAAGGTAGGGGTTCTGTTCTGCTGGTCTTTGTCATATTAGCAGGCTATTTATATGATTTCCTTTAATTCTAAACAGGGTGATGAATCTCAAGCTGTTGAATCTACAAGCTCTGCTCCGGGTGAAGGTAACAAAGACAAGAAATGTATGTTGTAAGTGCTGAATTCCATATCCATACTGCCAAAAGTTCTTTGGTCTTGTTGAAGCCTAGTTTACCTCTCTTTTAAACTGGCTGCTTTACCACTATGTTTTGCAATTCTGAATCTTTGATCCATTTTCACTCAATAAATTAGTGAGTATTTGAATTATGTATTGTTCGCTGACTGACATGGTGGCCCATATATATGTTTTGTGATGAATTCGCTTGTGTTGAAAACTCTACATCTCAAAGTGTTGTGTAGGCATGATAGTTTGCCACCTCTATATTATGGGACTATCATGCACTAACCCTAAATAACCATAACATTGTCCTTTTCTGTTGCTTTTCAGTAGATATGCCTGCACATGCAACCGGTGATGAGTCTGATATTCCAAGTCCTCCATCTGAGTGGTCTGCTGCTGGAAACCTCATGATGTGTTTCACCAAAAATTGATTGCTTTTAATAGGGTTATTTAATCAATGAGTTTTTTGTTTGTCCAGGCTAGAAGAAACACTGATTAATCTATATTTATCGGGTTATTCCAATTCAGATATCCATGCTGATAGCTTATCAACAACTTCACAAACAAACAGTGAGTATAACTAAAATTGTCAAGTGCACTGTTGCTGACTTTTCTACCGCTTGTTGTGAAGAGACCTAATATGATGAACACTTACTTAATGAGGGTTTTATTGAGTAGGAAGTCAGATCTCTTATGAAGAACAGTCTGATCAGCCATCCTCAGGTAAGTTGCCCGGCTGTTACTGTGGCATTACATATCAGCAAGTAGAAGGTGAGTTGATCTCTGAGGATGAGCAAAATGTATTTAGGTCGAGCAATAGACTTTTAGAAGGAGGTAATCATTTGAAACTTTTGTGCATTGGTTGTTCCATCTACTGTAACCATAATTTTGTTGCTTCTGGACCAGAACTTGTTAACAGGAATGTTGCAATGTTGAGATCATGGTTTTAAGTTATGCTTGTCCATCAACATGAAAAGATTAAGGACTTGTTTGGTTCATGGGAAATGGAGAGGGGGGAAGGCAATTCATGAGAAGTAGAGAGGAGTTCCTTTGTTTGGTTGGAGTTTTAAGATAAGAAAAAATGAAAAAATCTCTTTCGATAAAAAAATATTTTTCATGTTTCATGGGAAATGGAAACCCACAGGAGAGATAGGTTTTGAAACTTCCCACGGGATGGTTATTAATGATCCTTTTTTCTTTTCAAAAATATCATTTTAAGATCTATAGCAAAATTTTAATATTTATATTAATATAAATATTATAATATTTATTATATATTAATATTTATATCAATATAGTATTATATTTAATATCGTACTTATATCTATATTAATAAATTTATTATATTAAAATATTAATATAATATTCATACATATGTATTAGTATTATATTAATATAATAAATTATTATGATCTAATGTTATATTATTATATATTAATATTATATTTATATTAATATAAATATAATATTACTATTTATACAAAGTTTGGGAGCAAAAAGGTATGGATTTATATCTATTAAGGGCATAATAGATATTTTATATAGTTTTTTCAGGAAAATGGATGTTCAACCATACATAAGCCAATTTCGCATGGTCAACCAAAAATGATAAAATTATATTCCCAAGAAGTAACTTCCTGAGAAGAAAACTTCTTCCTGTGGACCAATCGAGTCCTAAAGGAAAAGAAAAAAGATATTTTTAGAAGTGATCCAATTTGCCTTTCTGCATGACTATCTATGTGATTTCCCCTCTCAGTAATAACTTTACTTCAAAATCAGATGCATCATGGGATGAAGAAAACTGGAAAGCTCAGTATGGCCAGGTTGCAACCTTAGATGATGAGGGCATACCATCTTTTGCCACAGTTGATCTATGGGACTGGGAAATTGTTAAAGAGCACACAAAGAAAAGACATCAGATAGCTAAACTGATAGGAAGATTGGTCAGGCGTTCCAGTAAGCTGCATCCTTCTGTGCCAGCTGGTGGTGGTGTCCTAAAAACTGCTGCCATCCGTGCAGTTCATTTGGATCTAGTAGGTGTTGCATCAGGTCTCTCTCTCTCTCTCTATCTCTCTCACACACACACACATTTGCTCACTCTCTTTTTCACTCATATTCTCTGTTTACAATGCATTCATGATTAGCATGTGAAAAACCTATTGAGTGCTGACTTGTTGACTTTCCATTGGAAAGCATTTGCTTGACCTTCACTTTCTTTTGATACGAAGGGAGTTTTAGTTACCTGTCACCTTTTTTTGGAAGTAGAGCTGTAAAATATAATTTGGTCTTCATGGATGTTATAGTTAAAAGCACTGCATCTTTCCTTGCAGTGTTTTGAATATGGCTGCTGATTGTTTTTCTTTCCCCTTTCTTGTTTGAAGTTAATGCCAGACTAGGTACATCAGGGTATGAAATATAACACAAGATTAAAACTTTTTTATTCTTTCTGAGGTATGGTAATTTCTGTTACTGATTTACCTATACACTCCATAATCTTTTTTTTTTTTTTTTGACATAAGTCTTGCACTTATCCATGTAAGTGGACTCTGGACTCCAGATTTACATCCATAATTCATGTCTCCAGTAATATGTTCAGATGATATTGGTGATCCCAAATGATGGCACTTTTACTCTGTTCCCATTACTTTGGTTTTGAATTTTGGTTGCTATTTTATGTTTATTAGGTTAGAATTGCATTGTCTGAAACAGGATTGTGCCTTCTCATCATGTAGTTATCCATTTTATGAGTTGTTCATATTCTTAATCCCTTATTTATGGGTAAATATGCTGACATATGTGAGACTATTGAACCACAACCTGGGCCTGTCAGACCAGCTGGCACTGTGAAAGTATTTGAAAAGTCTCCAGGACTGCTTTGCAGAGAAGCAAAAACACGGTCTCCACTTTAAGAGAGGCAGGTGCTGAGCCAACTTACCCAGGAGTAGTTGGCCACTAATATCTAACCTTTTCTTTTAACACCAATGGGTGCAATCACCATCCAGCTTCCAATCATTGTTCTTTCTTATCAATGTTAAATGCTGTTGCGGAATGCTGATATTTATTTACTTTGTCGCTTGTGTTTTTTTTTTTTTTTCAGGGAAAGTTTACAGGTTGAGGACCCCATGCCCAAGACACTTGACTTCTGTATCAAAGTATGATTCTTCTAACCCAACCAAAGATTGGGGCTTCCCTGATTTATATGCTGATCTGCAAAGTAGCATGCACCATAGTTCAAATCCATTCTATGGATCTGACACTGCAAAGGCAGCCAATCAAGATAATTTGTCTGCTCGCATCGATCAGGTTCCTGTTACAGTAAAGAAGGTGATTTGCTGTTTACCATCATAAAAAGAAATTTTTATATAATTGCACGAAACATGTCTTATATACCATTTTTATGGAGTTGTCCTTATCAAGGCCAAGTCCCATGAAAAAAAAGTCACTTGTGTGATGATGATGGAAATAATTTGGGGCCCGGTGTTATGCAATAGGATGAACACCTGTTTCATGACACCTGATATATTGACCAATGCAATTCATTCATTCCAGAAAAACCATGAATGATGGTTTTAAAATGTAAACATTTCTTAGGGATCTCTTAAAAGGTTATACATAATCATAAGCTTCAACCATTGTTACTAAAGTTTATCAACAATTTTAACGTGTTATGAAAGTAATACATCTCATTTAGTACAAAAATGTATCTTTTGTGCTGCCTCCTTGCATATCTGCTTGGATAAGTCCATTAGTCATTGTCTACTATTTCTTGCCTAAACAGCATGGATCTGTTATGCATTTATGATCAGAACATGTGATGACATCTGTGGGTTTGGGTTGGATCCTTCATGCGAAAGAATGATTCAGCTTTGATATCCATGCAAGGCATGATCCAGTTGTTGATGTTGCGAAAGAACATCAATCATTCTTTCACGAGAAATATACAATCTGAACCTGACATCTGCAATTTAGAGGGGTATCCACATGGGCTTTAAATTTGCATGTGATTCTGTTATGCCTTGTCAATTAGGAGATGTGGTTACGTCTGTGGTAGTTGGCTAACAGTGTTATGTCACTTCTCTTTCATAATAAATATGTGGCTTTGAAGGCACGACAGTAACAGGTATTCATGTCTTCCTGCCATGGTTACAGCACCAGAATCTAGCTTATAGAGATAGAGCTGCTGAGAGAAGAATGCTACATGGAGGTTTTGGTATAGGCCCAGGACAAAAGAATGTGGAGAACAGTAAGTTTCATGAGCTGGGATCACCTTCACAGCCTTGTGATGCGGAAGAAGCTGCTGCAGAAGCAGCGGACATATCTTTTGGAACTGGAAGTTATGCTAGAAGGATTCTTGAGAGCATGGGCTGGAAACATGTATGTTTAAGAATCATTTAAGCTTGTGTTACCCCGTGCATCTCTCATTTATGAATTGGGTTGGCACCTAGATATGTTATGTTTCAAAAAAAATGCATCTTTATGGTCTAAATGTGTTACCAACTCAGCACTATGGTAATTACATAAAGAATCACCGGTATTTTTATGTCTTATTTATATTTCTCACTGCACGCACATAAACACACATGTCCGTATGGATGTGTATATGCATATAGGGTCCACCCAACCAGGGGCCAAAGCGTATCCAGTGATGGTCCTATTTAAAACAGAATTTGTACTCCTTTCTTTCGTTTTGGCTAGATGCTTGGCTGTGGGACATTTTTGACTTTTATAATTTTTTTAGTTTGAATAATTTTAGTTTCTTTCTTTTCCACGAAATGTGTCTTCTCTAGGGAGAGGCTCTGGGGAACACCACAAAGGGTATCTTGGAACCACTGCAAGCTGTTGGTAACAAAGGCTATGCTGGTTTGGGATGGAATCCTGCCCAGCATTGAAGCTTAAAAGGTAATACTCATCTATCGCCATTCTCAGGTCAAAGTTAAACCTGAAGCTTTTGCTATTTTTGATAGTTTATCATGTGACTTGTTGATAGGCCATTACAATGACATCGGACATATGACATTTGCGTGTGAATTTATTTGGTGTGGTTTCACTGTGAATTATCTTCTGCATCGTGCTTCAGTTCTACATACTGGCGGAGACTTCTCATTTCTACCTTGCCATAGACTTTGCTCCGGCTTCGGATATTGTGCAGCATCCTTTCAACGAGTATGGGAGGTTTTGGAAGGTTCCCTGTACTGAACAAATCACTACATCCCAACCCCCACTCTCTGAGTCCTCTTGGTTGTTGGCTTTGATATTCATATGGCTCGGCTTCCCATGATGGGGAGTGTGCGAGGTCCCCCCACAGCTGTGAAGGATGGTGTCGTGTTTATGTCTGTCCTGCCTTCCAGCTTGACATAAGGGCTGTTTGTTTGTTTCCTCACAAAACAGAGCTTGGTGGTTTAGCGTTTGCTAAAAAAAATATTCTGTTTCTTGCTTTTATCACTCTTATTCCTTTTCTTTTCCTTTTTTTGAGGATATAGGTCTTTTCTTTCAAAAGCTCTAAAGATTTTATGTACAATTACAAAAAATAAAAGGGTCTCGTTGTACACTTTGTTCACTCTTGTTCGTTTTTCTTCTTGCCAAAATTTCAATTTTCCCTTTCCGTTTGCAAATGGCGGGAACCGAGGCTATAAACTAGGATCGTAAGGAATGGCGAGGGTGGGCCGCACCATCCATCAGGCCCGCCGCACGGACATATTCCGGAAGGAGTTCTTGCTGGTCCACCGTTCGTCGTCGCCGGATCGTCCTCCACCCTTAGGCGAATGCCAAGGTAGAGTCTCCACGTGCTCCGCATTCCTCAGCCAGCGTGGTCCCCATGGATTTGATCGAGAAGAAGAAGAAGAAGAATGGTGCTAGGTAGGAGAAGGAGAAGCCGCGGCACTTAGGAGGCAGACTTTAAATACGTTGTCAAAAATTAACAGAAGACGACTAAGCGGATCATTAATTATTCGTAGTTCCTGTTACAGGAACCGTATGGTGTTGATGAGCTCTGCTGCTGCAAATAGAAATGGGTCCTAAGAGAAATCTGTAGAACGCCCCTATATAAAAGGTCAACCATTTACCCGTCCGTATAATTGTACCGTCCCTATAAGATGGGCGCCTGTCACGGTGTTCCGCTAGGCCATGGTCATGGACGTGGAGAAACTAGCATAAGTTCCCCCAATCAATATCTAGTTATTTATCAACCACTAACAAACAGGTTTCTTACCAAAAAAAATGAAAAACCACTAACTAACAGGTTTATATAAAGTCGGCTCTGCAGCTCGATACGTGGTTCATGAGAGATTCGCAGAAGGTCCCTATATGCATAATTTCATCTACCAGTTCCTAGATTACATGTTCCTATCCTTTGAACTCGGCTACAATAGCGGACTTCAATTACCTGGTGGAAATAATTAACGAGAGGTCAGTAAATATATGCTTTATTATTTACCAGTTTCGTATTTTACAGGTTGATACTTGGTTGGCCATGTCAGCTTTGAATGTGGAAAAACTTGTGGAATGCACAAGTCTATATATGGCCAAAAAAAAAAAAAAAATCCAAATCCTTTTGCTTGTCACCAGACTGCTGATCTTGAACTACGAAGAGAGTGAGAATTAGTGAGGAATATTTATTTCAACAAAAACAGCTTCATCCCTGCAATTTAGGTTCTTGGGTGCTACTTTTTAAGTAGACCTGTTTATTAGGCAGGTTGGGCTGGACTCTAACTCAAGGCAAGATAATCATTTTCCAGACTCGAGCCTGGCCCGGCTAAGTGTTTGGGCCTCCATTCCAAGCCCAAGCCTGCTATATATTGGGCTTCGGGCTTTCAGATGAGGAGGCGCATCGACGGGGAGGAAAAATCCTAGTCCTAGCTTGGTCAAAAAGAGCCGAGCATGCTGAGAAAGATGGGATGATTGAGGAGATGGAGAGGTTGGGGAAGGAGGAGAGTTGCCGAGCATGCCAAAGAGAGCAAGTTTGACGAAAAAGAAGCAGAACAGGGGAACAACCCTGGGCATTTCACAATGAAATCGGTGAGACAATGCTCAAGCATGAGGTGGTAGTCAACAGTGATGATAATAGTGTGGAGCCCGACGATGAGGCAACAGTTATAGAAATTAGATCAGATGTAGAAGCTAGTCTTCGTGAAAGTAGTAGAAAACTGAGAGCTTGGGACCGTTAGTGGAGAGACGATGGTAGGACTTGTTAAGATGAAGGTGGAGGTTGTGAGTGGTCTGAAACTCGGATGCCATGTGTAGTGTGGCCATCATCACGGACAGAGATGGGGTTGTTGGAGTTTGGGGGCTTAGGGTTGGGAGGTGAAACTTGGGAGTCAAAAAAAGAGAAAAGGATCGGACTTACACCTCTTATGAATATTTAAAATTTGGATCAAACTGAGAGAAACAGATTGGGATCAACTTAACATAAATTCAAGCTCCGACCACTTGCAAATCCGAGCTCAATTTGTAAGCCCAACCTGACCCACCGGACTGTAAATGCACATTTTAAAGGGGTTGAGCTAAGGCAAGAAATTTTTTGTGCACCGTCTGCAGTGTAAAAAATTTAACGTGAAGCACATTGCTTTGTCCTATTGGACTACGTAGCCACCACTTTTCAACATGCATTTAATGTCTGCAGTTTTACTTTTTTATTTAAAATTTTAAATGACGAAAATACCTCCTATCGAAAAAATTATGACATCCTCTAGGATATTATGACGTATTATGACGTCCTACGTTGAAATTATGACTTTTTATGCAGGATATCATTATTTTTTCACCAGATGTCATAAAGAAAGAAAGATATTTTCGTCATTAAAAAATTACTATCAATTTTTTCATAACGAAAATATCCTTCCCTCTCTATGACATCATGTAAAAATATTATGACATCCTATGCAAAAAATCATAATTTCAATGCAAGATACCATAATATCGATACAAGATGTCATAATTTTTTTTTAAAAAAAATATTTTTATCATTCAAAATTTCTAATAAAAAAAATATAAATATAAATATTAAATATATATTAAAAAATAATGATCATGTAATCCAATAAAACAATACAAGATGCACTCCACGTTAGATTTTCTGCACCGCAAACAATGCACAAAAAATTTCGCAAGCTAAGGCAGGCCGGGTTTTGAGCAGATCTATTTTTAAGACAGGCTGCTCAAAGCTCAGATGATGAAATTACCACAATGACCCTTTCATGAATATCAAAAATCTAAACCCAAGCTTACACCACGACACAACTAAATCGCACCCACAACAAGAACCTATAACAACAGCACCCATTATCCCAATTCATACATCACGTGAAATCCAATAGTCGTCCTTGGACAAAAGATAAACAATGAGTAACAAACACATCACATGTCACTTAATTCAATTAGCAACGATTAGTTTGTAACGTTATTCAGCCAAAATTAAATCACCAATAGTTAGAGCCTTCTTAAATATCTTGGAGAACAGATACCATGGTCACTCTCACTAATTTGACAAGGGAAATGTTTGTACAAACATAATCAGAGATCAACGTAACACCTGTATTTTGAACTGTGCACCGCACACCCTAAAAATTTATCCCATTACAGGATAATCATATGCACAGACCGCCTCATGCAGACATCCCGTACACAATACTTCATCTTCTTGTGAAATGGGAAAGTTTTAACTAGAGATCAGCCATATAAAGCATGAATAATGATCACCGGTGACTGGCAGACAAGAATCCACCAAGAACATATCACCTGGCTAGTATAAAAATATCAGCCACCGGTCCACCAGCAAATAAGTTAATCTTGTAGATACAACCATACACCGGAGTGAAGAACAAGTTTCTCAACAAATGCCAACCACTGTATTTCCAAATACTTGGGATTTAAAAACCAAAAATAAAGATTCTCAAGCCTCAGCTTCTGCAGAATCTGCACCATAGACTGCTTTCTTTTCATCAGCAAATTCATCTCTTTCCTGTGTTGTTTCTTTCCGCGATCGCATTTCCTTCAACTTTTTCAGCTCATAGTCCCTCCCTTCTAGCTTCTCCTGCAAAATATATACCTGAAATGCAACATTTATGACAGCATCTGTGAGCACGCAAACTAGACTCCCATATTGTTGGATTGACCAAAAACTAAATCTAATTTTATCTTTAACCATGCCAACATACAGCAATCAGGATTATAACCATTATGCCTATCTTCATTTCTTCATTTGTGAAAATACTTTATAAAGTGAGCAATGACAATCTAATATAAATATGACTTACCACATAAAGCTCTCTCATAAAAGGTGTTTCAGTTTCAAAACATAAACTATAACCATGATCGCGCAGCTTTTTCTCAACCCTTCAAGATTGGTTTTATGGATCCTCAAGTATTCCTATATAGAGCCACCTCTCACATTATTCCAAGCATCTCCATATCCTTCCTCACAACCTCCAGCCATATCATCTTAGGTCTTCCTCACGTTTTCAAATCCAAAACATGAAGCCTTAATCAGCAATCCATGGCTGATACTGTCCCCTCTTCTTCCCCCTTTTTTTGTGGGGGGATGGGGGCGGCGTTCATATGTGGGCAGTAATTGCCATAAAGCTTATTGAGGCTTGATGCTAGCTTTTTTTAAACCATAGGCTCCTCTCTTAGGATCCAAATCTATGTGTAGCTTGTAGAGAACTGTAACCTAGTCTAATCTTAGTTAAAAGAGATGATACAAGCATTTCTCTTCCTTTTGTAAAGGGTGTTATTAGGCCATACAGACAGCATAGCTTATCTCCCAAGAAGTTTGGAGAAGATCGAATTCTAAGATTTCTTAGAAGGCAGGAACAAAAGCATGAATGGATAATTATCATATGCTAGGAAATTTAGTGAAAAATGATTTGCAGACCTGTTGAAAGTTCAGATATTTTGAATGCAAGTTTGTGTCATCATGCAACAATTCTAGAACGGACCCATATGTAAAGCTATTTAGATACAGGAGTCAGGTCTTTTTCTTCTGGCTAGCATCCTACAGAGACTAGAAAGACCCGCTACAATTATGCATGTAATGCACCAACAATTCACAAATCAATCATTCTTGTGTCCTAATATAATATTGTGTGAGAAATCTCTACTCATAGGTAGCTGTGAGAGCCATATGCATCCCCTGATAGCAATAAATGGCAAAGAAGGCCTTGGATGAAGTGGATGACATACAGTCAACATTAAGGCTTGCTGGAGTAAATAATAGGGTCATTAAGATAGAAGGTGAGCTCCATAAAATTGCTCCCAGTCTATCACTATCTCCAAATGAAGCATGTGACTAATAACTCCATACCTTGTAGTTAACAATATTTTTGCTGGATAAGTTTCATAATTAATTTATAAGCGATTTATCAAAGTCACATAGGCTATGGAAAAAATCAAACAAGGATTCAGAAGAAAAATATGTTATGGAAAACCTGGATACAGAACTTGTGTGCAGTGAAATTAGGCTGCAAAATATCTGTTCAACCATCTAATAACCATCTATACAATGTTGCCAAGACATGGGTTAGATGCCCTGCCATAAAATGAATTGTAGGTGAACCAAGGTGATGGGCCACACCATTATGCTCACAGGTCCAACAACATATGCAGACAAAAATGCACATGGTTTGGATAGTCCCACGTTATTTAGCAAGACTATGGAATACTATACCGGGCCGAACCATCCAGTACACCCCATACTGTATGGACACTCGGGATATCATCTCGTGCCATACCAAACCGCATATCGACATTTTAATAGAATGATACTAATATGGGATTGGTACCAAGATGGCGAATCTTAATCAAGACAAATATTTCCATCTTTTTTGAAAAAGTTTCATTTAATGATCACATGATGAATATGTGCCAAGTCCGTTAGTGTGTGCTTAATTAAGCTGATCATGCCTGTGAAAATGTCTGCATTATTGACTATGGTTTGAGCCATTAAAAACATTGTAGATCATGATCAGCAGTATGGATCAGCAAGTTATTGATTACGGGCATAACTAAGCTGATCATGCCTGTGAAAATGTCCACATGTGTGTGTGTTGGGGGGGCGGGGGGGGGGGGGGTGGATGCATTACTACAATTGAAATGCACCTTGTTCAGTTCCCATATTTTCCCCCCTGCAGTGCTGATGATAAATATTACCGATGGACAAGGAGTTACATATCTTACCATTTCATTTGATCTGTCCACATCATTTGTTAGCCCTTCCATATGTTTATACACTGCTGCATGCCAAAATTAAAAAGACATCAAACATCAAAAAAATTCTAAGAGGCTTGCAAACAAAGTTATGTAAATGTACAGAAAAATTCAACTTCTATGAGAAAACCTAGTTAGCGATGACAAAGATGACTACCAGTCTGTAATTTAAGAGGCTGGAGGTAGCCAGTAATTGGAGAGATCGAAAATGGATTCATCAGCCAGCCATATATTTCAGACAACTTGTTGGCTAATTTAAGTAATAAATAACCAAGATTAATTATAAAAGATACAAAAAGCACTGGAAAATATAGGGCTTATTTCGAAACATATATAGATTCTCTAGATTGTCATATTAAGCCATTAAAAGGTGCGGTTCAAACAGATCATGCGGGGCAAGTGTTCTGAAGAAGGATTGAAACAGAAATGGAATTTACAGGTAATGAGAGTGAGGAAACAGGAAAGAATCAAAAATTAACGTTAAGGGACATGCACCATATGCAATGGCAACTTCAAGTCTCAAAGATCAAGGAAGGGAGAGATAAAAGAAATCTACAGTAATGAAGAATGCAAAATCTTCACATAGAAGAACCCATATGCAGCTACTTCTTTCACTTTCCCCTCTAAGTGAGATCTAAAATGGACGACTTGAAGAAGGCAATAAATAAAAGTAATAATAAAATGACATGATGGCATATTACTCACCATCAAACTGGCTTCTGAGCTCAGTATTTTGAGATTTTAGCACAGCAATTTTCATTCCCAACTCATGGATCTATAAATTCAAAACCACTGGTCAGCATCAAGCATCAGATGGAAATGCACATACATACATATATAATCTCTCCCTCGGACACACAGAACATTGAGAATCATGAATTCAGCAGAATCTGATTTTGCTTTGGGAAA
This sequence comes from Elaeis guineensis, assembly GCF_000442705.2. Classification (NCBI taxonomy): domain Eukaryota; kingdom Viridiplantae; phylum Streptophyta; class Magnoliopsida; order Arecales; family Arecaceae; genus Elaeis; species Elaeis guineensis. The sequence continues at coordinate 26,780,732 of NC_026005.2, forward strand.
ATATGAAAAGTACAAACCAATAAATCCACCTAACAGCTTTTAATAACAATTAACATGAACTTCAAGTCCCTCTGTGAATCAGACAAAACTACTCCATGACTTCATGTTTCTTATAATGTTCAATAATCATGATGTTACAGGTCAATAGAAGGAAAAATGCACCTCATACGGGACAGAGATGTGAAAAAATGGATGAAAGAACAAGAAACATGGGATGGCATACAATATTCAAAATATTGTTAACTATCATAGGTAAGCCAAGAATGTAATTTTTACTTTTCCTTCAGAAGCCATTGCGCCAATCTCCTCATTTTCCTCCTGCAAGGTTCTACACTTGGCCACCAACATCTGTCCTAGCTTGCTGGATGTAGTAAAATTGACAGCAGCAACATTGTCTTGCAACTCCTTAATTTTTTTCTCTTTCTCTTCAACCAAATTCTGGTCCATAAAACAAAAGGGAAACATGAGTCATCAGTACAATCTTCCTTTTAAGGTTCAAACAAGACATCCTGGTGCAACTGGAAGAACCCATTCAAAGAGAAGTGCATTGAAAATATATTTATGAAGAGGAGAAAGCCATTAGCCACACCAGAACAGGAGCTAGCATTCAATTGAAGATTGAAAACAGAATGTTTCCTTATTGAGAGTTTAAAAGCACCTTTAAACGTGTAAACTCCTCATGTATTGCTGGATCAAGTAACAACCTCCTAGTCTGCCAAATGAAAGCAGAAGTATTAGGATGAATCAGGAAAGATGGTTATGCAAGTTGTACAGCCAATCTCAAAATAAGTAGAGTTTTTATCTCAATATGTATATACAACGATAGTGAATGTTGTTTGAGCTGTCTAATAGCATAGAATCTACTTTCCGTTGCAATTGTATATCACAAAGTTTAAATGTTTTAAAAGATTAACATTATGGATGAAAATCTGAAAGGGATACATGTACTCCAGATAAAGTGTGATATTAACATAGGACACATTGTAGATGAATACAATCTAGAGAGTCAATGGATAGGAAAGCATATATCATCCTACACTAGGTAAGAAGATACTTAGCTCACTAATACTTCTTTATATTTACAAGTGTATCTAGTTCTAAAAACAGGTCAGAAGACCCAGCAATAAGCCTAACTTTGGGACAGGAAAAAAAAAAAGTTATTCATGTCACAGTACCTGCATCGATGGTGGTCTCAATTGCGTCTTCAAATCCCGAACTGCAGACTGGAATTTTACCAGGCAAGAACCTTATCAGTCAAAGATATCCCAAGAAAATGACAATGAAAAACGAACGGCTATCAAAGAAGAAGTTAAGCTGAATAAACTACACAATGACTATCAGCAAACACTATTTAAAGTGGTCATGCAAAATAAACAACATGATTATCAGGAACCATTTTTCAGATAACCAACCAACACAAAAGATAGGATTTAGTTAACTGTTGTAGTAAGCCATTTTGAAATTTAACAACATGTATAATACAGTATATACCCAAACACACTGAATAGCAAAGTTAGATGATAGCAAACAAGATGCAAATATGAAATTGTTCCAATAAAGTTTTTTTGTCGAAAATAAGGAAAGTTTAAGCAATGACAAAATAAAAGAGTTCCTAAAGGATTCTAAACTGAGGGGGTGCAAATATTTTCTTCCTTGTGGCATCTGCGATTAGGAAAATTAGCCCACATTTTCAAAGATTTAAAATCTGACAATAGGGAATGTTAAATGAGGAAAATAAAAAAGGACTTCTGCTAACAGGAGGGTTGGGTGGCTAGACATGTGATAGAGTGAAGCTATTTAAGAGATAGCATGTGACAAATAAAATCATATTCTTTCTTCCACCTAAGCATCTGGTGGTCTGCATGTACAAGAGGCCTGCAGCACCTTATGACAATTGGAATTATGCTGATATGATTAACGGATGTCAGCTGCCACATGATTACTCAAGAATCACCACTTTCTTTACAACCTCGTGAAACTTTTAACTCTCCTGGATGCATACACCTTGTAAAAACCAAGTACCCAATGCTACTGATCCCTGTTTTCAACTACACAGTAGCACTCTATTTCTCCTTGTTGTGTATCATGGTGTTTTTCTCTTTTCCTCTTTTTGTTTGGTTTTGCATGGTGTTGGGATTGGGAGGGGATGGATCCAACTTAGAATGCAGCATACTGAGAGACAATAGATACATCACGATAATTAATTATCAAAATGCACGATAACCGTTGAGAATGTACATAACTAGCTTAACATTCCCTAAAAGAAATGTACACAGCTTACAGACCTTATGCATAAATACAAATAGTCAATCTTACTAAATGATGCTTTAAAGGTATTCAATATAGAACGTTACCTTCAAGTCTGCAATTTCCTGCTCTCGTTTTGCAAATGTTACTATAAATGCAGCCTCCCTTTTCTTTGCTTTCTCTAACTGAAAAGAAATAGGCAACATGAAAACATAATATGTTGAGCTGCAACTAGGCAATTTTAGGAGAAACATATGACAAACCTGTTCTTTTAAAGACTCCTCAGAAGACTTCAAATTCTGGAGATAAGTTACCACCAATCCAGGTTCTACATTGGCAAAAGCATCATCTATCATTCCCTAAACTGAAACAGACTTGCATATGAAGGAAAAAGTAAAGCAAGTGCTAACCTGGAGATGTGCCTGGTGGTGTCACTGGCCCAGTCTGAAATGCAGAATACCACTTCTGAATCTCTAATCTTGCAGCTTCTAACTCTGCCTGGAACAAATGCGATGTAGTTGTTTCAATAATGACTGATATGAAAATACAATCTGCAAAGTGTGGAAGTTCATTGCAAATTTCATGAATATTAACTTCTGACCTATGCTGACTTGAAAAAAATCAGTAGATCAGCAGTCATGGCATGGCATATGATATTCTTGTTTTGTAGCCACAAAAAGCACACTTATGATATCACTCTATAAGACCATATAATGTAGAAAAAGATAAATCCAGAATATCATAAGTTATGCTAAAACTCATTAAACCAGTTTAACTGCTTATAAAATGTATGAGTTAAACAAGCCATGGAAATGATGTCGTTCTGAACAGAACATACCAATGTAAAAAAAAAAAAAAATCAAAGATTTCAATCACATCTCATCTTTGAGAAAGCAATCAATTAAAACTTTAAACTGGTTAAAAGCATATCAACCCTCTATTTTCATGAAAATTATAATAACAGAACATTTAAAATTGAAAAAAATAATAGGTGTAAAAATTAGACAAGATTGAAAGAGTAACAATTTCAAGAAGACGAGATACATTTAAAATTATTTTCCCTTTTCTACATAATCACATACCTGGCATGTTGCAAGGTTATCCTTATAGTTCTGCAGACTGAGAAAACAACATGCAAAATCAAATTGTAAGGTTAGCATGATGACAAAGCAGAGGCTAGTTTTGCTATAATATCTTGAAAGAGATATTCAACATTTCTAAATTTAATAAATTCCCGCATGCCTTTCACGTAGAGACAGAATCATCCCTGTGGCTGCACCAGGTCCACTTTCTTCGACCCTTGATTTTCCCTGCATTATGAGGAAATGAACCAGTTGTCCAGGATTGAAGCTTAATTTCCTCATACCACTTCAGACCTAAATTCCATTATTTTAGCAGAACATATGTATGTAGATGATACAGCATGAAATAGACATGATCACAAGAAGCAACATGAGAGATGGATGCAGAAGACAGGGAGTATTACATACAGCAACATCCAAAGCAATTAAAAATATGTCGAACTGAAATGTAGTTGGAAAATGTTTTACATGGATATGCATGTTATGTTAGATATCATATAAGTCTAAAACTGATGTAGCTAGTTGGCCATGCATTTGCTATAGCTTTTCAATGTTTTTAACTTTTATGTTTGATCATTCTCGTTACTTGTTGACAACTAGCAACCAATCATCAACTAAAGGTCTCCATAGTTTTCATCTTTTCTATTTGTTGATGTTTTGCTAATTACTCCTTTATTGTTTCTAGAAATGATATTCTTAACATTTTATATAATTTTCTAGATAAGATCTTATCTTTTAACATTTCTTGAAATAGAATTGCATTGAATTTCAGCTGTAGTCACCATGAAGTATCATATAAAATAAACAATGGTAAATCTCTAAAGCTAAGTGAAGAGGGACATTACATATGGTAATATTCCAATTATTTATGAATAACATGAAAAAAAAAGGATATGATAGTAATATGGAGTTGCAGTGTGTATGTGTTTTAATGGTGGCAGACACCATAGTTGGTTTTACAAGCTGGAGATTGATAAAATTCAACTTCATAGAACGTCTAGTGCTTTTCATGACAGGAGAGTGATATGTTCTTTAATGATGAAAAATGCTAAATGTCTTACCTTACAATGGAGGTAATATTGAACAATGTCACATTGGATGACAAGTATTATTGTCACCTTGCATGTCTAATGGACTATTCAGCAGAGAATTAGACTATGCATTCACTGGGCAAAAAGATCCCTTAGTTCTGGACACTGCCAGTGGAAGCATACTTGTTTTCCTCATTTTATCCCCTCTGCCCCGAAATCTGTGCCTTTGTATAACCTTTTATAAATGTGAACCTTATGGGCAATTCACACTCCTAGACATATGTACATAACTAAGAAAGCACATCTTATAGCACAAGTCAATGGGATAGTATCAAAACATCCAATGCCAAATCAAAGTATCAAGGGAAGTGCTAGGTGCGAGAACACCTAGGTAGCACAAAACAGCAACCATTTTTTCAAATACCAGAAAAGCCTTGAAGCCTCTTTATTCTTGTGTCCATCCCTTATTGCGACCCCGAACCACAAGAAACAACCTGGCCTATCCTTGGAAAATGTTCGAGAGTTTGTTTTTTTTCTCCTCCACTGGGAGGATCCATAAGGTAGTTACAGATGAACATACACTCCCTTTATGAAATAAGGGAGAAATAGTGCATTGCGACCAAGAGGAATTGAAGCAGATTCTTCTGCATAGCTCAACGAAAAAACTCAAACAATCATGAAAGAACAAGAACATGATTATCAAATTTGAGAAACCCAGCATAACCTGAATGGGTCCATCGGGTTCCAAACTATTTTATAATTTATACTACCTATCTCTTCTCTCTACATGGAATAGATTTCTTTATGCTGGATAAAGTTCAGTCTCACATCATGGCTTGATTTCTCGTGCATTTGAGTAAATTTAGATCGATCACAATCAAAAGTGCAGTAGCATTCATTTAACTCTAAAAATTCTAATATCAAAGCATCACAATTCAAACCACAAACTACAAACAGGGTTTCTAACCCAAAATTCCACCAAATTCAATGGAGAGTGGAAACATAAAGAATGAGGGCTGCTTTAGATTACCTTCTTAGGACCAAATACATCGTCCTCCTCCTCATCGAGATCTCCGAAAGTTCTTTTATCACCTATAATCACTCAAATATCAAGTAAAAAAAGGGAAAGAAGACATCCGACTATGGCTAAAAAAAGATGGTAAAAATTTAAAAAACAATGATAGAATTTCTTATTTTCCTAGTATTAGATTTCTTTTTTTTTTTTTAGGTTTATTATTTTGCTTTCTTTTTAAAATTAGTCCAATAATCTAGGATATCTAGTTTGCCTAGAAGCAAGGTTCACCAAAGTTGGTACCAAGGCCAGCTGATCAGGACCGGTTGGCTAGTGGCATGGTTCGATATGTCTATGTGCCGTTCCATGCCCAGCCCAAACCGATATGACAGAGAGAGAGAGCAGGAAAAAGAGAACAAGAAAAAAAGGAAAAGAGAGAGAGGGAGGGAGGGAGAGGGAGAGAGATGGTGAAGGCCAGTGGAGCGCGGCTTGACATGGCAGCGAGGGTGGGGACAAGAAGAATATGAGAGAGAAAAAGAGAAAGAGAGAGAGAGGAGGCTATCGGATTGTCACTGAAGGCTACTAGAGGGCCGCCGAGGCCGCCAGCGGGCTACAGAAGTTGCTGGAGAACCGAAGGAGAGGCTCCACCCTCATTCTGATCGAAACAAGGGTGAACGATCCCTATTTCTTTTTTTTTACCAACTTTCAATGAAGTCAACAACTAGACTGCCTCTCGACTGGGAGGGTGAAGCCCCTCCTCCGGCCCTTTGACAGCTTCCACGGCCCTCCGGTGGCCCTTTCTCCCTCTCCCTCTCCCTCTCCTTCCTTCCCCCCTCTTGCTCTCTCTTGCTCTCTTTCCTTCTCTCTCTCCCCCTCTTTCACCAATTTCTCACTTTGAATGTTGGAACCATCCCAATCCATCATCGGTGTGACTTGATATGCCCCGAACTGGATAGTTCAAGATAGTTCTACAATCCTTGCTTGCAAGTCATGCCTTATTCTTGTCGAACATTTGGTGGTATAAATATGTAATGCCTAAAGGGCCACAATCTCAAGTAATGAATTAGCTAAGTTAATTAGCCTAAAGGCTTTTAAAGGTCCCGATCTTTCCTCGATGTGGTACAATTATCCCTTCTTTATCTCTTCTATTTTCCCTTTCTTTTAATTCAAAATATTATTGAAAGAGACCCAAGGTCCTATCAGCTTGGTATCAGACACCGATCATGCACACATTTGAGGCCCTTACAACATAATTTCAAAGAGTTCATCTCAACGACGATATGATGGTCGATTCAAGGGCAAAATTGCTTCAGTTAATCAGCAACATGTGGAGTTGACGGAGATGGTGACCAATCTTGCCCAACAAATTGGAGTTTTAAGTGCCAGTAAGTTCACTATCTTGATAACACTACATATGATATCATTGATGATGAGCGTGCAAGAATTTTTCAAGCAACTAGCATGATGGATTACCAAATTCGGTTTGAGCAACTGCCTAATTATGCACATAACTGGTCTAAGAGACAACTACTGCAAACATTGATTGAAGGTCTTCATCCCAAAATCAAATATGAGGTTAAGATCCACCAACCTCGTAGAATAAAAGCAATTATCTCTTTTGCACAAGTAGAGGAAAAAGGCTCAATGATGAGATTTGAAACAACCAATGGGCCTTTTACACTCAAGCAATCTATATGATGAACTAGTAGATTTTGAGAGGGACAAAGGTCATCGTGATGAGGACACAAGAAATGCAAATGAAGACGACCCCATAGAAGTTGAAGGATTTACAATCAAAATTTTGCAAATCAAGGATACATCATTTGAAGATCGAGAGGTCATAGATTCAATTGAAGAACTCAGCACCAAGCCTGTCAAGCCACAACTGAACCTTCAATGAGTTGCTCAAACCATTGAGCCATCAAGAGAGGGATTAAATAATCTACTTGATAAAGAAAAATCAAGACCTATTAAGTGATTATGGTTGGAGATTTTGAATCGTATAAAGACCGCATCTCAATGTTCCTCACAAAAAATCTGATATCAGGGATGCTAAAAGCAACTCATGACCTTCAAAGCATGACTTCATCATGTGGTACAAGTGGAGGCTTGAAGTATGACACAGACACTACAACCTTCTTTATATTGCTCTAAGTTGACTTATCGTGAGAAGCTACACATCAAACCTTTTGATTGTGGCAACAAGACATGGTATAGAGACATGGTTGATTTGAAGGGTGGGGAAATGATAGGATTCCTTATTTACCAAGTATTAGAATTATTTTTGCTTTCCTTTTGAAATTAGTCCAAAGATCCAGGATGTCTCTTTCGCCGAGTAGTCTTGTCCTTATACTTGTTGGACAAGTAATTTGATGGCTAGAAATATATAATGCCCTAAGGTCACAATGTCAAGCAATGAATTAATTAAATTAATTAGCCTAAAGGCTTCTGAAGGTCATGAAGTGATCAAATTATCGCTTCTTTCTCTTCTATTATCTCTTTCTTTGAATTCAAAATATTCCTGATAGAGGACTAGGGTCCTATCAAAATAAAAAATAAAAGAAAAGAAAGAAAATAAAGTACCTATGTGTCTATTGCTGTTATGGCTTCCAGAAAAATCTCCTCCGAAATCATCCTCCTGTATTCATTCAAAATCACCAATTATCGAAAAAAATAATAAAAGAAAAGGTGAAAAAAAGAAAGGAAGAGAGGTCGTGGAAGGATCGAAGAGAAAGCTTTACATCGTCCAGATGGGAATGAGAAGCCATCGGAATCCAAACCCTAGATGCCCCTTTTCCTGCTGCCGCTTTCAATCTCCTGCTACAAAGAAACAAAGAAGCCCCTTAACAGAGAGGGGCAAGGTGAGAGAGTGCAATATAGCCTAGCAGGATGGCAACAGGTAGGGTACCTGCAAAATTTGCCCGACCTGTATCCGAATCTGTTTAAAATCTATAAAATCAACCACAAATCCCAAACCTGTCCCATTTAAAATTGGCAGATACCCGAACCCACCCGATCAATCCTCATCTTAGATTCATATTATCATAGAACAGAACTTTTTGCAGCCAAAGAAGAAACCTCCCGATAAAAAATTCCTTAACCCTACAGAATATCATGCTTGTACCAAGATTAAGCTCCGAAAACCCCAAGGGACCAACTCACAACGCCACAATTCCCACAAAATCCCATATCTGATCTCCCTCAGGTGCTCTCCTTCCCCACAGATCTCCGAAAAAGAGAATGAAATGAAAAGAAAAAGAACCAAAAGGAAAAAAAATGATCAATCTATGTGGGAAAAGGTCTTACCTGTTAAATTTTTCCGTCTTGAACAAGCGCAAGGGTTTTGTGTTGGTATTTATATAGAAGAGTTTTTTTTTTTGGTAGAAATTTATATAGAAGAGTTTAAATGGTATAAATAGATCATAAATCGGGCCAAATTGGGCCTCTTTGGTTTCGCTGTCCAAGGAGTTGGAGTTCAAATCCTCCTATTTCTCTCTCTATAATATAATCCGGTTCTGCAAAGAAGAAATAAATGGAAAAAAGAACAGCACACGTCGTCCCATATCTCTCCAGCAGAGGAATCCGGCGGTGGTGGGCGATGGAGCAATAAAAAAAACAGCAATAGGTCCAAACGAAAACGAGAACGAAGATGAAAGAGAGGGGGCAAAGAGATCATAGTACCTCAATGGAACCGCAGTCAGCCCGATAGGGGGATCGCCTTCGCCTTGCTTGGACTGACGACCGGCGACTGGCGACGAGGGACGAGCTTCGGGGACCGGAGAGGCGGTGGAAGAGGGGAGACAAGTAGTCGAGAACCCTCGCCGATTTTTGATTAGGGATTGGACTCTTCGAGAGTATAAGAGCCCAGCGGACCCAGCGGCCAAACCAGAGAATAAGACCTCGCTCCGGTCCGGATCCAACCTCCTGCTATGGCCTTATCCAACCTCCTGCTATGATGAGTTATACCCTAAACCCAACTCCTGCTCCGGTCCAGATCCAACCTCCTGCTCCGGCCCCACCCCACCGTCGTCCCTCTCCTTCCTTCCCCCAGCCCCGGCAAATTCAAGCCCCCGCCCCTTCACCCCACCTTTTGCGGCGCCACCCTGAGCACCTCCCGCACAATCCGCACCCCGCGCGACCGCCCCCTGCACCCTCTGCGGCCCGGCCCGGCCCGCCTGTCCCCTCTCTTTCCCTCCCTAATAAAAATCATAGAGCATGTCAGTGATCCATGATTTATGGAAGTACCGGCGCGATTTTACCCGCACCCCTCCCCTCTCCTGCACCGACGGATTTCACCCATGGCCTCACTGGATTTGCCGGCTGATGCTCCTGTCTGCCACCTACGAGAGCCGTCAGGGCATTCTCGAAAACAACCCACCCCAAAATAATTATCAGCTACAGTGACACAAAAAAAAATATATATACGTGACTTACCGATCGAGGAGTGGTCACCGGAGACGATGCGAGAGACGGAGATTAGGTGGATACGATTTGTGATGCGAGGGGTTGAGGGGAGAAGGGAGCGGCTTCACACGACGGAAAAGGTGGGGGTTTTGTTTTTAAAAAAATTATATAAATATTTTTTTAAATTTATCTTAATTTCATTCACATCCCTTCAGATTTAAAATGCCTCAATTACAACCGCTAAACTATCTAAATGCATCAATATGCTCCTTCTTTCCATCTCAAAATGCTGTCATATAATCCTGACATGGTGTTCTATTTTTTCAAAATGATAAAATTATCCTTGATTTCAATATCAAAAATTGAAGATTAAATGGCATCGCGAGGAGGAGGAGCAACACTATCCCTCGCCTAGCCAACGCCCCTTCGAGGTGCGCCGCCCCCTCTGGCGTCCACCACGTCGGTCACAAGAGTTGGTTCAGTAAAAAAAGATTTTTATCTTTCTTGACAATTAAAAGTTAGAATTTTATCTATTCTAACCATAAAAAATTATTTTTTAAAATTTTTTGAACAAATAAAAATTATCAAAAATTAAATCATTATCTTTTCTGCCAACCTAAAATCATTTTTTCCCATTGGACCCACTGCTGAGTTATCTGATTATTCTTACCGAGACCTTCTCCGGTTAATTTTTTATCATCAAAACTTAGAAACATCTGGGCCTGATATCATTTATGCACTTACATTTTGTATCTTGGATTTACATTTATCAATTTTAACTTATGACTCGAAAGCTTTTTTGCTGTAATTATGACTTAAAATTTTACTAACATTTGAAATTACACAATCTTTTGAATATTCTTCGCAGCAATTTTACCGAAGAGGCTTGTTCCAAAAATTTTACAAAATTAGCTGCACTTTGTTGTGGGATTTTTCATTGATATAAATTTCAGAAAGGATCTTCATGTATTTCCTAGTTCATATATGTTGACTACTTTTGTACATTTGGTGATGCAGAGCAACATATCACAATGGCTCATTAACTTATAAGTTGGAATAAGTGTTCTACCATCTCAATGTTGCAGAATCATTGGAAGGGCTGAAAGAACGATGGCACACTTTTGCAGATCCTGCTAGGCTTTTTAGTTTAAGTCACTGAGTGGTATATTTAGCTCTTTGAAAAAAATATGGCCAGCACTGTCCCTAGAGTCCGTTTTGTCAGATGTCCGAAATGTCTTAAGGTTCTCACAGAATTTGCTGATGTTCCAGTGTGCAAGTGTGGTGGATGTAGCACCATCCTTCGGGGTAAAGAATTCTCATCAATCAATTTTTGGTATTAGGAGTTGCTCTTTTATTTCTTCAAAGGTTTATTTTGACAATTCTTTTTCTTTTTTCTGTAATGCAGCAAAAAACTGTATTTCTGGTGGACAAAATGAGATTTTGTAGGATCGATTGGGAACACTTTACTAGAACTTACCAGACAGTGGCTTCTTGAACTATGGATTGTCCTATTCAAGGAAGGATATGGTTTCTATCTCTTCAAAAATGGAAAGCGAAAGAGAGAAACCAGTATTTGTAAATATTCAATCATCTTGTCCAAATGGTTTAATCGATGTGCATGAGAAGGTAGAATCATCAGAGCATCAAGAAAATAGAACTTAAGAAAGGGGCCTTGATCAACACACCCCTCAACCGACTGATCTTCTTGGGCCTGACACAAATGACACAAATATTGAAGTGGATAAGAGTTCAAAGCTTTGTCAACAGGGTCGTGAAAGCTTAAAGCTTAGTCATAGAATAGAAGATTCCATAGAATCTACTGACCTTGATACTTCCTTAGAGGAGGACACAGCTGGTGGAGTGTATGATGATAAACATGATAATATTTTGAGATCAACTACCAGAAACTCTCATGCTTATGATGCCAGTGTCTCCTCTATTGATGATGGCTGCAGTGATCATGTTTGTAATAATCATCCCATCTTACCTGAAAGTGGTTTTACACAGAAAAAGGCTCTGGAATCGATTGATGCTGAAGGAAAAGAAGCAGAAGATGATGACTCTGAGGAGAGAAAGATGGTTGCTGATATTGGAGCAAAACCCATCCAGTAAGTCCAGATGAATCCATATGCAGTTCTAGGCATTACCTTAAGTTTCTTCTTGAAGACAAACTAATTTTCTATATCTTGTACCTTAAGTCCGGCTGAATCCAGATGCCATCGGAGGTTGGGGATGACCATTTGATTTCAAAATGGTCGTCGCTGGAATCTCATCGAAGAATAATCACCAGAAGCAAGGGATGCAAAATGACGGATGCTGAAATATGGAGGGCCGGCATCATATTTTGAAGGGAGGGATGCGCATTTCCATCTTTTCGAAGGGCAACATAACGGCATTATCACTTAAATGGATGGAAGAGGCACATTGATACATTTGGATAATTTGGAGAGTCTAATTGAAACATTTTAAATTTGAGAGGGTGTAAATAAAATTGAGGTAAACTTGAGGAGGTGTCCGTATAATTTTTTTTTATTTTTTATGAGGATAATTACGTCCAAAAATTTTATTAGAAGATTATCAAAGTAGTGATAATCTAGATAGCCACTACTCTCTTTGGTAATCTAGTTTACCAAAGAGATTACCAATCCAAAAAATATACCAAATATGGTAATCCAGATAATCACATTAAATTACCAGTAATCTAGATAGATTGCCAGCTACCAAATACAACCTTAGAGTCATGTTTTCTTATGCCTTGGGAGTTTGGAGAAGGAAGGAAAAGAAAAAAAAAAGTATTAATAAGAAAAAAAATATATATATATTTCTTTCTTCTTGACAGGGAGTTTAAAGCAAACAATAAAAATCATTTTTTTCTATTTGATTGGAAACAAAAATAAAGGAAAAGAAAGAAAATATTACAACCTTTTTTTATTATTATACCCTTAAAAGAAGTCCAACAAAACCAAAAAAAGAATTAAAAAAATCTTATTTTTTAATATTTTTTATCTTTCTTTTTGTTTTCATTGATTTTTTCCATCAATGGGAGTCTCAATTGGATAGGAGGTTTAGATGGGATGCTTTAAATAAGCCTTAAGATTGAAATATAGTATTAATTTTATTTTTTATTATTAAGAGGTAAGATGGAAATTATAAAAGATTCACTAACTCTCATTTTTTTTTCTCCAATTCCACTTGATTTGGAGAAGAAAAAGATTATGGATTTGAAGAGATTTATATTCCCTCCATTTCTCTTCTTTTCTTTCCATTTCTTTTATAAAAAAAACTCCCAACCAAGGGAAAGAAGTAACTTTCTCTTCTATTATTTTTCTCTCTCCTATGCTTCTCTCCTAACCAAAGCATTAAGTTATGAGTTAAGCTTTGTCTAGATAGCCCTCATAAAGAAAAGAAAAGAAAAAGAAAGAAATAAGAGGAAAAGGGAGGGGAACATCATCTTTATTTGGATAACCCTCGTAAGAGAAAGGAAAGGAGAAAGAGGATAGGTATTTTAAATCAAAAATATCATTGTAACCATTTTATATGTTTCAAGATTATAGAGAATGATTATTCAAAATTAATACACAGTCTATGATAAAACAAAAGATTATTAACAATCTATAATAAAACAATCTCACACACTTCAATTTTTTTTCTTTTTGCATGCTTTTTATTGCTTTTTGGTTATTAACTTCTAGAATATTTTTTGTTTGGCCTGCAAACATGTAAGTGGATTAAATATTTGTCCTACTGATTTTAATATTCAAAAGCTATTTGATGACATGGGTTAACTATGTTATAGATTATGATACTGTTTATGCAAGTCCATTGTCTATGATTGTGACATGATGAACCAGATTTTTTTAGTAATCAAGCAATAGATTTGGGGCTTCAATTAAAATCTAATTCAAAAAAAATCATTATATGGAGATCTCAAGCATCAATAGCTACATCCAACTTAGAGAAATTATGCTGCAAGCTGAATTATAGATGGATTGAGAATGACAAAAGGTATGAGAGGCAAGTGGAATTAACACAGGTGAGAGACTATAAAAATCTATACTATTCTATTAATAGGCAATATACAAATTAATAGCATGCCACTGCCATAATAAAGTCAAGTTGTGAAGTCAAAATCAACCTACATAGAATTTAGCTAATTCATGAAAAAATATTCAACAATATAGGTTCCAAATACTAAATTAGCATCTTAAATAACTAATAAAAAGAAAAATATCAACACTTCGCATCAACACTTCTTTTTCTATCAACCAAAAATTATTTGCTTCAACACTTCTCTTCGCATCAACCAAAAACCATTCGCATCAACATATCTTTCCTCTTCTTCATTAAAAAATCCAATATTTCTCTCAACTTATCAGGATGCTTGATAAGAAAAAAAATAAACATCTATCGGATGTTCAGGTGCAATAGTCAAATCGATAAAAAATTTATAAATTTCATCCTTTTGAATTGAAAGTTGCTACATGGCATTCTTAAAAATCTTATTTCCTTCATGAATTGCCTCATTTCCCTATTTGATTGCCTCAGCCATATTATCAATTGCCTCTATGATACCTCCAAACTCCTCTTCTTTTGACATCTTACTTTTCTTTATTTTTGAAGTTGTTGCACCTTATGGAGTATGAAAATATACTTCTTGTTGCTCATTGAATTCCATATTATCACTTATATTCTCAATGGTCATCTCATCTGAGAAACCAAATGATAAATACCATCAATGGTATCGATAAAATCATCCTTAATCATAGAGAATTATCGATATTTCAGCTCTCTACTGTCTCAATATCTCCCATTGCTCTATCATTTCTATAAAGAATCACCATCTTGTCATAATATGGAATAAGTTTGTTCCTCCACTCTTTAGCTTTAAGATGAGCCCATTGAAAGACAAATAAACATGTTATCAAAATTAAATATTGACATATAAATGAATAAAGACAAATAATCTAGACAAATCTTAATTAACTTTTCCTACGCTTCAGACTCAATAGTCCACATCTTAGTAGTTGGATCCCAAGCTAATCTGATCATTGAAAATTTTTTGAAAAAATCAAAATATTTTGAAAAATTTTCTTCTAGAGTCTTCCAATTATTTTTTACCTTCTCCTTGTCCAAATTTTTATTCAGTTTTTCATTTATCTCGACCACTAAATTTTCATATACTATTGTTGTAAATATTTCATTCACTTTATTTCTCATGTTATGTTGATGCATGAACGCCTCATGAGTGCATCATCCATGGTAGAGTTTCAGAACATAAGTTCTTTCTTCTTTGAGTTATCATTTGTATCATTCTTCCTTCTTAGCATGGTTGATCTACACACATTTACAAAAAAAAATACACAGAAACACATAATATAACATAAACATATAGTATATACAAAAACATTAAAACAAATATTATATCAAATAATTTAATGTTGACATTACAAGTATGAACAATCAAATAGATTTACCTATTGAATATAAGAAAGTAAACATAATATACAAACAGTTTGATATGACAGTAAATCAGTGATGTTACAAAATATAAGCATTCCATATAGTTGCAGCTATATGGTCTTTTATAATCTCTCCTTGAATAACATCTTCATCATCATTGTCTTAAGCACGCCTTTTATTTTTTATTTGATTTTGATTTATAAGCTCAGCATCTACTTCAGCAATAAGCTCCTCATCTAGGTCTATACTCATTAGATAATTATGCAAAATGCAACAAGATAACATTATATATTTTTGAGCTTTAACCCCATATATAGGTTCCATTGTATTTGCTATAATAGAAAATTATTTCTTTAATATACCAAATGCTCGTTCAATAGTATCATGCAAAGATGCATGTCGAAAATTGAACAACTCTCGGATAGTTTGTGATAGATTTCTCGAGTATTCTTTCAAGTGATAACACACTTCTCTATAAGGTACAATTAATCCATTTGTCAGCTGGTTCCTTGCACCAACAAGATAAAATTTATCTATTCAAATTTACAACCATCACATATGGTTGTTAATTAATGAGTACAATATTATATATATATATATATATATATATATATATATATATATATATATATATATATATATATATATATATATATATATATAAAATTATTTTGATTATCTTCAAGAAGTTTAAGATTATCTTCTCTTGATAATGCATTTTTTAAGATTCTTGAGTCAGTTGATATTCTTTCCCAACCTGATAAGATATACATAAATTTAAGATCAAAATCACATGCTGCTAATATATTCTAGATGGGATAATCTTCTCTACCATGATATTTAGGAGCATCTGCAATAGATATTTTTATATGGACATGAATTCTATCGATTGCTCCCCCACAATCCTAAAATTACACGTCTATGTTAACAATAATCTAATATAAAATTATTTGATATTTATAATATAGGATGATGATTTCATCTTAAAATATGGGTAGAATCGACTGTTGTTGAAAAATGTGGCAAAACTTGTGAGCCATCTGATTGTTTGAGAGCTTTTCTTCTAATTCAATTATAAATTTCAACACATTATGGAAAAGATGACTTATAGTTTCCCCAGACCTTCAAAATTAAAATTGAACTTCATGATTTCTAGCATTATGTATTAGTATATAAAGTATTTTCACAACTTGCTCTTCTATTAATTTGTCGAAATTCATAGGATGCTTATGCATGTAAATTTTAAATTTTTTTTAAAAATGTAGCGAAATAATAGATTAAAACTTTTTTAATCTAGAACATACATATATTAAGACACCTAAAGATCTAGTTCATATACTGAAAATAACATATACTGATTTTAATATGAAAATAAAATATGTGATTAGATCACATACCTATTTCGCTTTTTCTTTTTTCAAATCTGGATCTAGAAGATGAACAAGTTCTATCTAGCCGCGTAAATGTCTGGTGTTTAGGGGTATCCACTTAGGATCACCAGCATTGGTTCTTTTGATACAGATCCTTCTTCTCTAAGTTGGATCTTCTCGCAAAACTGAATCAAGTTTGGATCTTTGATCAAGTCTTGATCTCTCCTTGATCCTCTTTTTCTCTTCTTCTTTTTGATCTCCCTTTCTTGATCTTTGAAGCAACCGAGACACAAAAATCAGATTAGAAGAGGGGATGCCTAACCTCTTTGAGTGTGGGATGATGGGACGCCCAACCTCCTTAGGCATGGGAACTTGAAGAGGGAGAAAGAGGGGGCATGGAGGCCATGGAAGGGGCTTGGGATGATCTAAAAATTCTAATTAAAAGACTTAGAGAAGGGTATCTTAAATAGAGAAGTTTTTAGAGTCCTAACCAAAATCAATTTTGGTGTGAAACACTTCTCCTAATCGCATTAGGACTCCTCTTTATGCTCATCTTTTGTCCATGCCTAATAGAGATAAGGAGGCGCCAACTCTTGGTACCCTCTTAGGGTTTCTCCATGCACAAAAGATAGGAGAGCGTGAGCCTCCTCTCCTTCTTTCTTTCTTTCCCATGCCATCCCAACATATGGGCTCACCCCAACTTGATCTCGTCAAGTGGCATGCCTCTTGATTAAATCCAGACCATCAAGAAGTTAGTTAGGGGATTAGGCCCCTTCTTGACTTGATCCAAACTATTTGGGCACCTAATATTTGGAGTCTATTAAATCTAATTTAATTAGGTTCAATGCAGATATTTGATTTGAATTAATTCTTATTAAATAAGCAATCCAAGTCTAAAGAAGAATTGGGTTTAACCATATGCTAGTAAGGTTCTCCTAAATTCAATTAGATTCCTCTAAATCCTAACTCGATTGTGACTTTATAAGCTCAATTATTCAATCCAAGTCAAATTCTTTTGTTGTGTGACTCCATAGGTTCAATTTTGTCTGATAGTGAGATATACCATGATCTATATCATAGCATCATTGAATTTTTTTTCAATGGATCGGAATAATTTTACTCTCACTCAACAATGATCGTCGATCCAGAACAATCCTAGTGAGCTCTCACAATCTACCAATAATACCTAGTAGTATGTAGTGGCAACGCAGCAAAATTAAATACAGAACCTCTAGATGTAGTTTCTGTGAGTCCCGATTTGATAGCAGATTATGAAGAAATTATCAAACGTCTACATCAGTGATATGATAGATTCAATTACCTCAAGTTCAATTATGATTTTTATGAAAACTCTTTTCCATCATCATACTGCTATGGTCACAGACTTAAGGATTTAGCTTCTCAAATCTTATAGGACTATTCTTTTCTATCAAGATTGATAGATTCTATCTAGATACATATCCTGCTCTTACAGTGAACTAACTGTCACCAACATACACTAGAAAGACTTAAGTGATTAAGAGGTCATATTTTTGTGTGGTCAAACTCTAGCAGCCTCACTATGAGCAGTCATGGCACTGCAGATCATAGGATCATTCACACAACTGTAGCATCAAGATGATCATTAATGATTGGATAAAAATCTATATGATCTCTTGTATGATCGCCTTCAGTACTAGTTGTTCTCTAACAACTATCTGTACTTGCCACTCAGTGTCTCTACACTGTAGACTAGAGACTCATCTATTCTAAAGGAAGCAATCTGTATATCGGTTTATCCAGATCGATCACCATCTCCATGATGATACTATGACTGAAAGTAATTTAGAAATTAATTAGACATACCTCTAATTCTTAACTCTTTAAGAATATGTATCATAAGCATTAATTTCTTGGATGATTCAAGGATACATCATACTTGAATGAAAATATTTTAAGTATAAATTTGTACCTTAGAAAAATATAATACATCTGCCATATTGACTTCTAAGACATACTTCTAACACTATAGTTGCTCTTCTCGTTGGTTTTAGACCACCATCTTTTTATAGCAAATCACACAAGTTTAGAAATATTTTAGGTCCCATTCGTATTATTTTATACCTTTGATCACTTCCAATAATCTTACTCAATATTTCCTCACGCATCCCTTTCCTTTTAGAGTTGAAACAACTACTAATATACTTGTCATACAACCGCATTTTGAGAACGACCCATTAAGTGACCAAGCATATTAGTTGAGCAATCGTTCTTCTATAAATTTCTCTTCATCTAATTTCTCTCCATTTAAATTCGATAATAGCCATTTAAAATTTTTGAGGATCCATCTACCATCCAAAATATTATATGTTATAAAATAAAAAGAATAAAATATAGAACAATATACATGGAACAACTAAGAAAAATGCGAAAGCATAGAATAAAATAAGAAAAAATGGAAGTGAAATGAACCATTGTAAGTTGCAATATGATGAAAAATCATGAAATCGTGAATGACCATATAGTTTCTTTATGTTTAAGTATAGCTAACATTGTTGAAACAACAATTACATGAAGTATCTTATTTCCTTAACAACTACAGACTCATGTCCTCAATGGAAGACTCATTTCCCTAACAATTGAAGACTCATGTCCTCCATGACTCGCAAGGACAAAGACATCAATGAGACTACGATTACTGTAGGCAAAAAAATAATAGGATCAGTAGAAAAAGAAAGTAGAAAATCGAGCTACTAACCTTCTACACGACCTCATCAGCAAGAGACCAAGAGATGAGTGATGGACATCGTCTTGAGTTCAGCTATGGACGTCATCTCTAGTTTGTGTAGAAGAGAGGAAGAAAGAAGTTTGCTAGTGAATGATGAAAGAAAAATGTAAAAGAAGCTCTAGCTTTATTTGAAGGCCTAGAGGCATTTTTGTTCTTTATCTGTCTCATGTCTCCTTCTCTCCCAATTCTCTCAAATTAGGAAAATTAGAAAACTAGTTTAATGGAGGAAAAGGGAGGGAGAGGAGTGCCACTCTCTTTCCCTCCTCCTCCTTCAAAAATTAATATCCAAACAAGGGAAAGGAAATCTCTCCCGTTCTTTTTCCTTCGAATCCCTCAATTCAAACAAAGCATTATGATTTTTAAAATCTAAAAAATAACCATGATCTCCATTTATTTATGACTTAATTACTTTAAAAATCTTAGGCTTTTTGAAGGTTTTTATTTTAATCTTGAACTTCGATTCACTACAATCAGGTCTTCAAACTTTTATAATATTGCAATTTCTCTCCGAGTGCTATTTTCATCTGATGACCATGATGAAAATGTTATGTGCTATCATATGATATATAATGGCGTTGGAAAATATGTCCCAAAACCAATTATCTAACTTGTATATGATTGAGTTTTCATTGTAATTGTATGTAAATTAGTTAATAATAAAAGCTATTTGGCTTTATTCATCATAAATTTTATGCATCTTCCATGTTTGAACTTCTATGTTATGATGAATATCCTTAGAACTACTTTTAAATGATAAAGGAGGATTTATCGTGTAGTTCTTAAATCTATTCTTGATCAAACGATACATTATTATTAGGATGATAATTATATCAAGTATAGATCGTTGTATGCCATATAGATTGGTTATCCTCTTAATCAAAAAGTATGGAGATACTGGTATGGTATGCAGATGAAATATATAAATATATTTTATTAAACATGATCAACTTAGGAGTATTCTACTGTCAAGAATAGCTCTGAAAGGATATGGGTATAAATATCCCTCCAATCTGAGATTACCACAGTGACTTGTAAGCAACTCACTGTACTTTGATGTCGGACTATATGAATTTCTAATTTAGTGATGATAGAATTTTTGACATAATTAAGTATTTGTGAAGTCCGTGTGTGAGTCAAGATGGGATTGACCACTCTAAGGTGTTGGAGATAATGCTTTAATGTGTTTTAATTGTAAGACCTTTGCCAGAGCAATCCTTGTAAGTAGTTATAGAATTTATTAGATTGAGATATAATAACGATGCACTAATCATGAGTTGATAGTTTAACTTTAAGTTATCCTGAGTATTAAGATCAAAGGGATGAATTATATGATAATTGTTGGTGCAAAAATCTGCCTGCACCGGAGAAGCTAGAGTCGAGGGAGTCGCGGTCGCCACCGGGACCTGCAAGAGAAGTCTAAACCGGAGGTGGGGTTGCTCCGGCAAGATCCTCCGACGCTCAAGTCAGTTCTCTGTCTCAACAAGAATGGAGTGCTCGAACAAAAATTTTAGCAGAGTTTTTAGGTAAAAACGAGAGCTTAGAGAATAACGTATCTGGGGTCCTCCCTTTTATAGGCGGAGGGAGCAACAGACTGATAGCGATGTCTGTAACCGTCTGGTCGTGGGCTGCCCAGGGTCAGGCGGAGTTTGTTGTGAAGAGTAGTGGAGTAGACCCATGGCTATCACCGAAGCACGCCACGTGGAGTTTGCCGCAAGGAGTGGAGCGGCGTCCGTTGTCGCGACTTGTCAGAGGATGGAAGAATCGCGCGGTATCCATCGCAGGAAGTGGAGCAAGATCGTGGGCATCATAGCGGTCTGCTAGGGAGTAATGGAGCCACGCGGAATCCATCACAGGAAGTGGAGCAGGATCGTGGGCATCATAGCGGTCTGCCAGGGAGTAATGGAGCCGTGCGGAATCCATCGCAGGAAGTGGAGCAGGATCGTGGCCGTTGCTGCGTCACGCCAGGGAGTGCAGACCTGTCGGCTGAAGTTCGGCTGGAGTGTCTGGCGGAGAGGGATGGTTAGCTATCCATTTGAGAGGAGCCCGGAGTCCGGCTCCCGTAAGAGTCCGGACGAAGTCTTCTTTTAGCCGAAGTCGGGGACGAGACCCGACTCCCGTAGGGGTCCGGGCGGAGTCTTCCTGCAATTAAAGTCAGGGGTGAAGTCCGGCTCCTGTAGGAGTCCGGACAAAGCTTACCAGCGGTTGAAGTTCGTGACGAGGCCCGGCTCCCGTAGGGGTCCGAGCGGAGTCTGCTTGCGGTCGGAGTTGTGGGCGGAGTCCGGCTCTCGTAGGAGTTGGAACGAGGTCTATCTGCAGCCGGAGTCGGGGACGAGGCCCGGCTCCCGTAGGGATCCGGGCGGAGTCTTCCTGTAATTAAAGTCAGGGGCGAAGTTCGGCTCCCGTAGGAGTCCAGATGAAGCTTACCAGCAGTTGAAATTGGTGACGGAGCCCGGCTCCCGTAGGAGTCCGAGCGGAGTCTGCCTGCAATTAAAGTCAGGGGCGAAGTCCAGCTCCCGTAGGAGTCCGGACGAAGCTTACCAGCAGTTAAAGTTGGTGACGGAGCCCGGCTCCCGTAGGGGTCCGGGCGGAGTCTGCTTGCGGTCGGAGTTGTGGGCAGAGTCCGGCTCCCGTAGGAGTCCGGACGAGGTCTGTCTGCAGTCGGAGTCGGGGATGAGGCCCGGCTCCCGTAGGGGTCCGGGCGGAGTCTTCCTGCAATTAAAGTCAGGGGCAAAGTCCGACTCCCGTAGGAGTCCGGATGAAGCTTACCAGCAGTTGAAGTTGGTGACGGAGCCCGGTTCCCGTAGGAGTCCGGGCGGAATCTACCTGCAATTAAAGTCAGGGGCGAAGTCCGGCTCCCGTAGGAGTCCGGACGAAGCTTACCAGCAGTTGAAGTTGGTGACGGAGCCCGGCTCCCGTAGGGGTCCGGGAGGAGTCTGCTTGCGGTCAGAGTTGTGGGCGGAGTCCGGCTCCCGTAGGAGTCCGAACGAGGTCTGTCTGCAGCCAGAGTCGGAGACGAGGCCCGGCTCCCGTAGGGGTTCGGGCGGAGTCTTCCTGCAATTAAAGTCAGGGGCGAAGTCCGGCTCCCGTAGGAGTCCGGACAAAGCTTACCAGCAGTTGAAGTTGGTGACGGAGCCCGGCTCCCGTAGGAGTCCGGGCGGAGTCTGCTTGTGGTCAGAGTTGTGGGCGGAGTCCGGCTCCCATAGGAGTCCGGACAAGGTCTGTCTGCAGCCGGAGTTGGGGATGAGACCAAGCTCCCGCAAGGGTCCGGGCGGAATCTTCCTGCAATTAAAGTCAGGGGCTAAGTCCGGCTCTAGTAGGAGTCCGGACGAAGCTTACCAGCAGTTGAAGTTGGTGACGGAGCCCGGCTCCCGTAGGAGTCTGGGCGGAGTCTGCCTGCAATTAAAGTCAGGGGCGAAGTCCGGCTCCCGTAGGAGTCCGGACGAAGCTTACCAGCAGTTGAAGTTGGTGACGGAGCCCGGCTCCCGTAGGGGTTCGGACGGAGTCTGCTTGCGGTCGGAGTTGTGGGCAGAGTCCGGCTCCCGTAGGAGTCCGGATGAGGTCTGTCTGCAGCCGGAGTCGGGGACGAGGCCTTGCTCCCGTAGGGGTCCGGGCGGAGTCTTCCTGCAATTAAAGTCAGGGGCGAAGTCCGGCTCCCGTAGGAGTCCGGACGAAGCTTACCAGCAGTTGAAGTTGGTGACAGAGCCCGGCTCCCGTAGGAGTCCGGGCGGAGTCTGCTGGCGGTCAGAGTTGTGGGCGGAGTCCGGCTCCCGTAGGAGTTCGGACAAGGTCTGTCTATAGCCGGAGTTGGGGACGAGGCCCGGCTCCCGCAGGGGTCCGGGCGGAATTTTCCTGCAATTAAAGTCAGATGTGAAGTCCGGCTCCCGTAGGAGTCCGGACGAAGCTTACCAGCAGTTGAAGTTGGTGACGGAGCCCGGCTCCCGTAGGGGTCCGGGTGGAGTCTGCTTGCGGTCGGAGTTGTGGACGGAGTCCGGCTCCCGTAGGAGTCCGGACGAAGTCTGTCTGCAGCCAGAGTCGGGGATGAGGCTCGACTCCCACAGGGGTTTGGGCGGAGTCTTCCTGCAATTAAAGTCAGGGGCGAAGTCTGGCTCCCGTAGGAGTCCAGACGAAGCTTACCAGCAGTTGAAGTTGGTGACGGAGCCCGGCTCCCGTAGGAGTCCGGGTGGAGTCTGCTTGCGGTCGGAGTTGTGGGCAGAGTCCGGCTACCGTAGGAGTCCGGACAAGGTCTGTCTGCAGTCGGAGTTGGGGACAATGCCCGGCTCCCACAGGGGTCCGGACGGAATCTTCCTACAATTAAAGTCAGGGGCGAAGTCCAGCTCCCGTAGGAGTCCGGACGAAGCTTACCAGCAGTTGAAGTTGGTGACGGAGCTCGGCTCCCGTAGGAGTCCGAGCGGAGTCTGCCTGCAATTAAAGTCAGGGGCGAAGTCCGGCTCCCGTAGGAGTCCGGACGAAGCTTACCAGCAGTTGAAGTTGGTGACGGAGCCCGACTCCTGTAGGGGTCCGGGCGGAGTCTGCTTGCGGTCGGAGTTGTGGGCGGAGTCCGGCTCCCGTAGGAGTCCGGACGAGGTCTGTCTGCAGCCGGAGTCGGAAGACTCCGCCTGGACCCCTACGGGAGCCGGGCCTCGTCCCCGACTCCGGCTGCAGACAGATCTCGTCCGGACTCCTACGGGAGCCGGACTCTGCCCACAACTCCGACTGCAAGCAGACTCCGCCCGGACCCTTACGGGAGCCGGGCTCCGTCACCAACTTCAACTGCTGGTAAGCTTCGTCCGGACTCCTACGGGAGCCGGACTTCGCCCCTGACTTTAATTGCAGGCAGACTCCGCCCGGACTCCTACGGGAGCCGGGCTCCGTCACCAACTTCAACTGCTGGTAAGCTTCGTCCGGACTCCTACGGGAGCCGGACTTCACCCCTGACTTTAATTGCAGGAAGATTCCGCCCGGACCCCTGCGGGAGCCGGGCCTCGTCCCCATCTCCGGCTGCAGACAGACCTTGTTCGGACTCCCACGGGAGTCGGACTCCACCCACAACTCCGACCGCAAGCAGACTCCGCCCGGACTCCTACGGGAGCCGGGCTCCGTCACCAACTTCAACTGCTGGTAAGCTTCGTCCGGACTCCTACAGGAGCCGGACTTCGCCCCTGACTTTAATTGCAGGAAGACTCCGCCCGGACCCCTACGGGAGCCGGGCCTCGTCCCCACTCCTGCTGCAGACAGACCTCATCCTGACTCCTACGGGAGCCAGACTCCGCCCACAACTCCGACCGCAAGCAGACTTCGCCCAGACCCCTACGGGAGTCGGGCTCCGTCACCAACTTCAACTGCTGGTAAGCTTCGTCCGGACTCCTATGGGAGCCGGACTTCGCCCCTGACTTTAATTGCAGGAAGATTCCGCCCGGACCCCTGCGGGAGCCGGGCCTCGTCCCCAACTCCGGCTGCAAACAGATCTTGTCCGGACTCCTACGTGAGCCGGACTCCGCCCACAACTCCGACTGCAAGTAGACTCCGCCCGGACTCCTACGGGAGCTGGGCTCCGTCACCAACTTCAACTGCTGGTAAGCTTCGTCCGGAGTCCTACGGGAGCCGGACTTCGCCCCTGACTTTAATTGCAGGAAGACTCCGCCGGGACCCCTACGGGAGCTGGGTCTCGTCCCCGACTCCGGCTGCAGACCGACCTCGTCCGGACTCCTACGGGAGCCAGACTTTGCCCACAACTCTGACCGCAAGAAGACTCCGCCCGTACCCCTACGGGAGCCGGGCTCTGTCACCAACTTCAACTGCTGGTAAGCTTCGTCCGGACTCCTACGGGAGCCGGACTTCGCCCCTGACTTTAATTGCAGGTAGACTCCGCCCGGACTCCTACGGGAGCCGGGCTCCGTCACCAACTTCAACTGCTGGTAAGCTTCGTCCGGACTCCTACGGGAGCCGGACTTCGCCCCTGACTTTAATTGCAGGAAGATTTCGCTCGGACCCCTGCGGGAGCCGGGCCTCGTCCCCAACTCCGACTGCAGACAGACCTTGTCTGGACTCCTACGGGAGCCGGACTCTGCCCACAACTCCGACTGCAAGCAGACTCCATCCGAACTCCTACGGGAACCGGGCTCCGTCGCCAACTTCAACTGCTAGTAAGCTTCGTCCGGACTCCTACGGGAGCCGGACTTCGCCCCTGACTTTAATTGCAGGAAGACTCCGCCCGGACCCCTATTGGAGCCGGGCCTCGTCCCCGACTCCGGCTGCAGACAGACCTCTTCCAGACTCCTACGGGAGCTGGACTCCACCCACAACTCCGACCGCAAGCAGACTCCGCCCGGACCCCTACGGGAGCCGGGCTCCGTCACCAACTTCAAGTGCTGGTAAGCTTCGTCCGGACTCCTACGGGAGCCGGACTTCGCCCCTGACTTTAATTGCAGGCAGACTCCGCCCGGACTCCTACAGGAGCCGGGCTCCGTCACCAACTTCAACTGCTGGTAAGCTTCGTCTGGACTCCTACGGGAGCCGGACTTCACTCCTGACTTTAATTGCAGGAAGACTTCGCCCGGACCCCTATGGGAGCCGGGTCTCGTTCCCGACTCCGACTGCAGACAGACCTCGTTCGGACTCCTACGGGAGCCGGACTCCACCCACAACTCCGACTGCAAGCAGACTCCGCCCGGACCCCTACGGGAGTCGGGCTCTGTCACCAACTTCAATTGCTGGTAAGCTTCGTTCGGACTCCTACAGGAGCTGGACTTCGCCCCTGACTTTAATTACGGGCAGACTCTGTCCGGACTTCTACGGGAGTCGGGCTCCGTCACCAACTTCAACTGTTGGTAAGCTTCGTCCGGACTCCTACGGGAGCCGGACTTCGCCCCTAACTTTAATTACAGGAAGACTCCGCCCGGACCCCTATGGGAGCCGGGCCTCGTCCCCGACTCCGGCTGCAGACAGACCTCGTCTGAACTCTTACGAGAGCCGAACTCCATCCACAACTCCGACCGCAAGCAGACTCCGCCCGGACTCCTACGGGAGCCGGGCTCTGTCACCAACTTCAACCACTGGTAAGCTTCGTCCGGACTCCTACGGGAGCCGGACTTCGCCCCTAACTTTAATTACAGGAAGACTCCGCCCGGACCCCTACGGGAGCCGGGCCTCGTCCCCGACTTCGGCTAAAGGAAGACTTCGTCCGGACTCTTACGGGAGCCGGACTCCGGGCTCCTCTCAAATGGATAGCTAACCACCCCTCTCCGCCAGACACTCTAGCCGAACTTCAGCCGACAGGTCTGCACTCCCTGGCGTGATGCAGCAACGACCACGATCCTGCTCCACTTCCTGCGATGGATTTCATGCGGCTCCATTACTCCCTAGCAGATCGCTATGATGCCCACGATCCTGCTCCACTTTCTGCGATGGATTCCGCACGGCTCCATTACTCCCTGGCAGACTGCTATGATGCCCACGATCCTGCTCCACTTCTTGCGACGGATACCGCATGATTCTTCCATCTTCTAGGAAGTCGCGATAATGGATGCCGCTCCACTCCCTGCAGCAGACTCAACATGGCGCGCTTCGGTGATAGCCATGGGTCTACTCCACTACTATTCGCAACAAACTCCGCCTGACCCTGGGCAGCCCACAACCAGACGGTTACAGACATCGCTATCAGTCTGTTGCTCCCTCCGCCTATAAAAGGAGAGATCCTAGATACGTTATTCTCTAAGCTCTCGTTTTTACCTAAAAACTCTGCTAAAATTTTCGTTCGAGCACTCCATTCTTGTTGAGGCAGAGAACTGACTTGAGCATCGGAGGGTCTTGCCGGAGCAACCCCACCTCCGGTTTAGACTTCTCTTGGAGGTCCCAGCGGTGACCGCGACTCCCTCGACTCCAGCTTCTCCAGTGCAGGCAGATTTTTGCACCAACAGTAATCATATGCCAGTAGGTTCTTGGATGTTCCTTTGTATATATTTGACCTATCCAGACATCGGGTACTATTGCTAGATAGTCATTTCGATTGGTATAAAAATTTATTTTTGTACTATCAATTTAAGTTCGAATCTATGAGATCATATACACTAGAAGTTCCTCTCCAATCATATGGTTGATCGACGATTAAGAATCATTAGAGGGTAAAATCATCAATATGATTGATGATTAACCTTGTGTAATGGTTGTAATAAAATTATTTGCTAAGAGGTAATAAAATTTAAGAAGATTAATTAGTAATTAGATTATTGATTAACTCATTTTGATTGAGCATTAAAGTTTGGATCAAATCTAATTGAATTGAATTCAATTAGATTAGACCTGATTAGGTTATAGGATGACCTAATCGCTAAGAGAGATTAAATCCTGATTTGATGAGGATTTGATTCAATTAATTTTTAATTGAGTTAGGATCAAGCTAGATTGGGTTCGATCACTTCTAATCAAATAGAGTTTGATTGGATCAAACTTAAATTAAATTTGAAATCAACTTGAATTTAGAATTCAAGTTTGAATTCAGAAACTCCCTTGCGCCTACCTATTTTCTCCATGCCAATTCTCAATGCACAAAGCTAGTTTGTGTGTGAGGATAATGCCAGCAAATTTTCATGTTGTCACCCACTATCGATAGAGTTTGATTGGTTTTAATTTAAATTCAAAAGGTTTGAATTTGAAACCCTAATTCCTATCCTAATCCACCCCAACCAACCACCTTATGAAGGACTCCTCTTTGTGCGACAAAAGGAAGTGCTCTTGGCATTTTTCCCATGCCATTTGCATTTGTTTGGCCCTTTTTTGAATTGGGATTGGTTGTGGATTGGATCAGTTGAGTTTGAATTCAAAATGATTTTGAATTTGAACTAAAACATGTCCACATCCTATCCAATCTTCTCTTGATCGGCATCCATAAAAATCCTTTAGTTTTGTGCATCGATTGCTGATGTTTTTCCACTATGAGAAACTTGAGAGAAAGAGGGCCGAACCTCTATTAGGGCATGAGAATTTTGGGGTGGTCTACCAACTTGTTGGCATGTGAAATTTAGAGGAGATCCGTCTCCTTTTGGGTGAGCGATTTGGGTCTTGACGCTGAGTTTTTTTGAGAGAGAAGAATCCAAAGCAGAAAAAGGTGTTTCTCTATCTTTCTTCCACCACCTACATCCTCCTTCAATCTATCTTTAGTATCAGAAGGATCCACGTTGTTCGAAGATAGAGATCAGATCAGATCTACCATCAGATAATCTTCATACGAGCTAGCACTCCCGAAAAGGCTGATCATGATAAGGGCTTCGTGTGGACAATCCATAGAGGTCGAACATCTTGTACAGCTATACGACATCGAGTAAGATCTCAATCTATGTGATCATCAGTGGTATTCATCAATCCGCACAAAGGTAATAGGTTCTGAATTTATTAGATCAGATCAGATTTAATAGTTAGATCTGATCTAGGACATCGATGTGATCGATGCAAATTTTTTTTTTATTTTCAAATTTTAATTATATCTTAAATCATGTTATAGATCCTGGCATGATAGTTTAGATCAGATCTCTTACATATAGTGTAGATTAAATTATTTAATCTAACATGATTCTGCTTTAAAATTTTAAAATTGCATGCATGGAACTACCTCTTCTTTTAATTGGTATCAGAGCCATAGATTGCATAACATATTTTTTATGCTCTTAAAATCTAAAATTTGATTATTTAGATTAGATCTAAATGATGCTTATGTTCAGATCTAATTTTGATCAGTCTTATTCATATAAGATTAGATGATCGATTAGTCAAGTACTCCGATTAGGTTGGTCATTAGGTCTGTCTGATCATAAGAGCAAGTAGGGTTTAAAGATCATCTCTTCTCATTTGATGGGATGCTTTTATGATGTGTAGGGGTGCCATGTGATTATATCTCATGAAGAAGAATGTAAAAGAAAAAAAATTATTTTTTTACAAAATTCTAAATCTGAATACCCTAGATTTTGTTGTATGTGATACAATTTGTATGAAAGATAGTAACATCTAATCTTAATACTTAAAATTATTTTAATCATAAAAAATAAAATCTAAAATCATAAAAGATTTAGATTAGATTTAAAAAATTATTTATGATTGATTTTATTTTAGTTTATGCAAAATTTTTTGATTTAAAACTTTGTAATTGTTGCTGGCACGTCTGCCGAGCTGACTCAGTCTTGGACTGAGTTGACTCAGTCTCCTAGTTAGTCGGTCCAATTTCCAACTGAGCTAATCTAGTTGTAGCAAGTAGTTATAACAGGTTACTATTCACTTACAGTGAGTCGACTAAGTAGCAAATTTAGTCGATCCACTGTAGTGAGCTGGCTCAGTCTAGGGATAAACCGATTCAGTTTCAAAATTAAAAAATTATGCATAAAATTTGATTAAAATTATTTCAAACCCAACCTGAACCCATGTTAGATTCAAACTTAATTGAGAATTAAGGGTTGAATCAATTAGATCTAAAATTATGAATTAAAGATCTAATAATATTATATAAAATATAGGGGCCTAGGTTAGCTCAAATCAGATCCTCTTAATTGGGTTAGACCTAAGGTTAGAATCAAATGTAACATGGACTATTTGGAGAAAATGATTAAATCTAACTAAAAGTTGAATTAGACTAAATCAGAATTTCTTTAGATCCAATATAATAGTTATAGTTGGTCAAGTCCATATCTTTGATTAGACCAAATAGATCTTGATTGTGGCTCAGTGATTGAGTCTGAGTCATTCGGCTAATCAAATCTAAACTAATTAATCAGTTAGTATCTAAGATAAGTTTGGCAGTTTTGATCAGTGGTCATTAATTGAGAGCTACTTAACTATATTGAGTCTATGATGAGCAAATGGCATATCCCTCCCACTAATCTCACTTACCTGACCAACATAATAAATTATATTTTGATTAGATCATTAAGTGATTTGAGTTGACCCATGCTAGTTAAAAAATTAGTATGACTGATTTAGGTGCCCATAGAATGACTTGTCTATAGTCTTCTTCATGACTTGATGAAGTCAGTGGGAGGATTTATGACTTATCGATTTAACCAGCTCATCTCTAGTCTTCTTTGATCCAACTTAGTGAAGTCAGTAGAAGAATTATGATTAGCTGGTCAATCTCTTCTCTTCTCTTAAATAGTTAATCAAATCTTTTAAATTATTAGGTCCTTAAAATGAACAAGTTATGGGGATAACAAGTTCATAGCCTTCCATTAAGGTGAATGGTAATAGGTTTATTATTTCAGATTGACATTGAAGGTGCCTTACATTTGATATTTCTCTGAATGATGAAATTATTATTCATTATATGATGACTCTATTGTACTATCTAATGAATGATTGGGTTGGTCGAGCCATACTCGGATCGAATCATTCACTAGTTAGAATCATAAGTAGGGTCATATTAATGGTTGGACCTAATCAAAACTTTCAGTGAAGATCCTAGCCTACTAAAATAAAATTTGAAATAAAATTATTATTAAAAAATATTTAGAGAAATAATTGGTTAAGAACATACCCATAGATGCATAAGGGTTGGTCGAGCCATACTCGGGCCCGTATGCAGTCTGTGTGGATTCTACTATCCGCTAAGAAATTAAGATAATTTCTCGAATTGAAGGTAGAGACTAACAATTCATATAAAATAGTGAGAGAATCTTTAGACTAAAGTCTAAATCTTTAGAATTTATAATTTATATACTAATAGATTTATATTTTTCTTTCTTTTTAGAAATGGCTAGTACCTTGTCACTCTATACATCGTTAGATAGTGACAAGCTTATGGGATCCAACTTCGATTGTTGGTATCGAAAGTTGAGAATTGTTCTTGAGCATGAAAGGATTCTCTATGTCCTTATGGAGCCTACATCTGAAGAACTTGCGTCTAACATATGTGATGCGGTCAGAGACACCAGAAGTGGCTCAGTGATCGAACCACAATGCGGAGTATAATGAGGGTGGCTATAAACAATGAATTTAGTAGCAAATTCATAGATTCACAGTTTGAAAAAATCCTTCAAATGTTGAATGAATTTTCCTCAGCAGGTTGTCAGTTCTCTAAAAGAGGAAAGAAGGTGCAGAAGTCTAGGGCTGATCTAAGTCTAGTAGAGCGCTTCTTTTGTAAGAAGCTCGATCATTGGAAGAGAAATTTTCTTAGTTTCTGGATCCAAATAGGTCAAAAAAAAAATCAGCAATTGGTTGCTGGTCAAGGTGCTTATATGATAACACCTTATAATTTCTCTGTATGTGACACTACTACCTAGGTATCGAATACCGAAAATCTGACTCATATTTGCAATTCATTGCAAAAACTTTAGGTTAGTAAAAAATTTGAGAATAGCGAAAGATTCCTAAATGTTGGAGATAGAAGTCAAGTTTCAATCTTAGTTTTGGAAATTATCGAGCTTGTTTTCAATTCTTATAGTGTCATTTTGAGTGATTGTCACTATTATCTGTCTTTCTTGATGAATGTAATCTCTGTTAGTCTTTTGGCCAAAGATGATTATTATTTCTTAATAAAGAATGATTATTGTGATATCATTATGAATTGTGTTACAATAATATGAAGATAATTAAAAAATAGCATTTATATTCTCTTACAGTATGTTAGGGTAATCTATACTTCAAATAAATATCCTAAATTAGATAATATCATGGATGCCTACCTTTGGCATTTTAAGCTTAGTTATTTTAATAAGAATAGAAAAAATAGGTTGGCTCAAGAGGATATCCTCAACATTAATGATTGTGAATCATTGCTGATCTATGAATCTTATGTTCTGAAAAAGATGACTAAGTCACTTTTTACTGAAAAAGATGAATAAGTCAGTAAAATTTTAGGCCTAATACATAGTGATGTATGTAGACCTATGAACACTAATACCAGAGGTGGGTATTACTATTTTATTATGTTTACTGATGATCTATCTAGATATGGATATATCTATCTTGTGAAATATAAGTCTGAATCATTTAAAATATTCAAATAATTCCGTAATGAAGTAGAGAAATAAATTGAAAAGAGTATTAAAACTCTTCAGTTAGATCAATGAGGAGAATATCTTTCTAATGAGTTTATGATATATCTAGAAGAGAATAAGATTCTCTCACAATAGACACCTCCTAGAACACCACAACACAATGGAGTGGTTGAAAGGAGGAGTCGAACTCTGTTAGATATGGTTCGATTCATGTGGGGTTTGTGAGTCTGCCAATCTTCTTTTTGGGATATGCACTTGAGACAGCTTGTTTTGTGTTCAATAATATTTCGAGTGAGTCTGTCGATAAAACACCATATGAGGTATGATCAGGGCATAGGTTGATGCTCTCTCTCAGGGTCTAGGGATATCTGGCTTATGTCAAATATTTACAGGCCAACAAGCTCAGACCTAGGTCTAATAAGTATTATTTTGTAGGATATCTCAAGAAAATGAGAGAATATTACTTCTACCTTACTGATGAATAAAAGGTGTTTGTCAGTAATAAGGCATACTTTTTGGAAAAAAAGTTTCTTAGTGAAGGAATTAATACTTCTAAAGTTGAGCATGATGAAGTTCGATAGGTAGAAGAATCGATACAAATAACTAAATCTGAATCGAATTTGATTAGATCAAACCCGAATTTTGATGTAGAGGCACCCTTGAGGTGATCCAGTAGAATATCGCATCAGTCAGACAGATACTATTATTTCTTGATCCAGGACGGTGATTCTATTGAGCTTTACGAGAATAACAAGGATCCGATCATCTATATGGATGCAATGCAGGGGTCTAACTTTGAGAAGTGGCTTGAGGCCATGAAATCCAAAATGAAGGAGAGAGAGAGGACCAGAAGGGGCGTAGAGAAGTGGAGGGATATCAGGTTTTTGTTGGAGATTGAGCAGATTCTCTAAATCCTAGGTGCAGACAGGGTTTAAATAGACCCTACTGCGCCATGCAGTGCCACATCATTCGACTAATCAGAAAATTTTAATTAATTCTGAAAAAATTCTGATTGGTAGAGTGATGTCATCTGATCATATCAGATAAGAATCCTACCAAACCCTCCTACTGTTGGCACCAACACTGGATAAACATAGTGAGATTGACGCCCAACAGTTTGAGTCAATCAAGGCATAGAGTCCTCATCTCATGGGACTCTATCCTTATCCACTTGGGGCGCACGCCCAATCTGATCTTGGTGCCCACTTTGAGGCCTAATTTAGCAAATGGACACTCCACAAAAATTCTCTAATGATCTCTTGCCAAGTGGCCTTCAGTTTAAGATCCATAAGTCAATGTTTGATCGATGTCCTAAAACGAAAATGACAGGTAACAGAAATTGGCAGGTATTGTTTTAAATTCATCTCATGATATAAGATAAAACTTTTCTGAACTGGACTGGCTCCAGTCAGACTGAGAGAAACCTTCTCAAGATTCTCTGGGTGAGTCAAATCACATTTGGCTCAGTCGAGATGAAAAAGATTGCACGAGGAGAAAGTTAGGCTCAATCGTGTGCTAGCACGATTTTCTTGAACCTAATTGGATCTAATCCAAATCAATCGAACTGGGTTAGCTTGATTGATGGCATCCAGATCCTAACTTTTGTTTGTGTGACTCAATTAAATTTATTTTCATATGGTAATGAGACATGTCATGATCTCATCATCGACATTATCGAAACTCCTTTCGATGGACTAGAACTCTTCTGATTCAGATAATTTAGAATGATCGATCATCAATATCATTCTAATTGCTTCCAAAATCCATCAGTGACACCTAGCAGTATATGGTGGCAATCCATCAGAAATAAAGACGAACCTCTCGGTGCAGCTACCTGTGTGATTGAGTTCCTCTATCATGAGTCCCAACTGAATTAGGGTTAAGGTGAACTCGTCAAATCCAACATCAGTCATATGAATCAATCGATCGATCCGAGTCTGATGTGAAATCCCAATGGAAAACTCTTTTTCATTATTTCACTCTGCCATGGCCATGGGCTTAAGGACTCGATCTTTCGATCATCATAGGACTACTCCTCTCATCTATCGAGGTTGATATATCCTTTCTTGGTGCGATCTGGTTCCTACAATGAATATGCTACAGCCAATATACACCTCAGAGTTCTGAATGGCTAAGAGATCGAGTTATGGTGTAGTCAAACTATAACACACTCAAGGTGAACTGTCGATGTACCTCGGGTCAAAGAACTAAACACACAGCTGCAGCATCGAGCTAGTCATCGACGAGAAGGTAGACTTCCTTATGACTGCTCGAGGTGGTCACGCTCAGTACTCTCATTCTCAACGAATATCTGTACTCTCACTTCGATGTCTACACAACATAGACTCAAGACACATCTACTCTAAGGAAGCGATCGTACACCAACCTTTCGGATCGATCACCATCCTCGTGATGATCCTATAGTCAGGAGCTGTTTATGAGTTTGTTATGTAAATTTATGCTTTAAATTTTCAACTCTTGAAAATATGAATTAACATTCCTACTAACTCAAAGGATGTATCACAGACATAATGTACACAATGTGATAGTAGAATAACCCTTTTATTCATTTATAGTCAAAATTATAAATTTATCCTTATATTTGTACAGGAATGTGTCAGCCAATCTGGCATCTAGGGCACACATCTAACAAACTTTCACTTGACTTAATGCCAATTGGCTACATATCTAAGTTCCATCTTTTCAAGGTGGGCTTCAATCTTCTGCTAGCCTAATGGTTTTGTCAGTGGGTCTGTTGTATTGTCTGTGGAGTGGACTCTCTTAACCTCGACATAACCTTTTTCGAGGTAATCATGGATCAGATGGAATTGTCACTCGATATGCTTAGACTTCTGGTGAGATCTTGGCTCCTTAGCTAGGGCTATGGCGCCATTATTGTCGCAGTAAAGAGGGATGGCATCTGATGGCATCACTCCAAGCTCTGCGGCAATCTTCTTGTACCAGAATGTCTCCTTCGTAGCTTTCGATGCAGTAATATACTCTGCCTCCATGGTAGAATCAGCAATCACCGTCTACTTGAAACTCTTCCAGCTAACTGTACCACCATTGCAAATGAACAGACTCCTAGATGTCGACTTTCGATCATCTATATCAGACATAAAGTCTGAGTCTGTAAATCCCTG
Organism: Elaeis guineensis; assembly: GCF_000442705.2. Classification (NCBI taxonomy): domain Eukaryota; kingdom Viridiplantae; phylum Streptophyta; class Magnoliopsida; order Arecales; family Arecaceae; genus Elaeis; species Elaeis guineensis. The sequence continues at coordinate 26,816,222 of NC_026005.2, forward strand.
AACCTAGAGTTCTCCATTCTCAAAGACTAGAAACATATCCTTAGTCCTTCTCAAGTACTTAAGGATACATTTCACAGAAGTCTAGTGCTCTTCACCTGGATTCGACTGATATCTGCTTGTGACACTCACAGTATGGGTTATATCAGGTCGTGTACATAACATGGCATACATGAGGCTTCTTATTGCCGAAGTATAAGGGATCTTGCTCATACGTTCAATCTCCTCAGGTGTGCCAGGGCATATCTTCTTGGAGAGATGAATGTCATGTCTAAAAGGTACCAAACATCTTTTGGAGTTTTTCATGCTAAACCTTTTTAGCACCTCCTCTATGTATGATTTATGTCACAAATTGACATAAAAAGTATCAATTAATATCTAAATTATCTAACTTTATTAGGAAATTGATACTTGTTATTATATTTTTCAGAAGAAGAGGTCATCAATAGAAAGAACAAGGAAAGAGGATTCTAACGACCCAAATTTTACGCAAAACGAAGTTAAATTGATCCAGAAATTGAAGAATGAAGAAAGAAGACTCAATTGGATCAAACTCGAGTCAAATCAGGTCAAAATTGGTCAAAAATCAACTGATTTGGTGATCTGGTTAGCCGCCTGGTCTACAGCAACAGGCGTCTGGACCATGGACCCATCGGCGCACCATAAACCAGCCAATCAGCGAGTCTCGGCTCACCGCAATGCATCGCGAGTCCGATCCATGCACGCGGTCCAGGGCTCATGAGGAGAGAGAAGAAGGTCCGAAGGGCAACCTGGTAACTTCACATCACTCGATGGTCCGATCTTCTCTGATCAAGATCCAACGCTTCATATTTTTTGCGCCATCGGACGGCCATCATCGCAGCCGGTCAAGATCTAACCGTAATCAAGGCAATTGCAAGAATCAATAAACACTAGGACAACACGGGATCCTTCTGCAGCGTGATCCAACGGACGAAATCTTCCAGCGCCTTGATCGGACGGTCCGCGATGCATCCGACCTGATCCCATCTCTGCAGCGCGATCCAACGGCAGCGCTTCACCCAAATCGTGATCCGACGGCCCAGAATCGCTTCTGACTTGATTTATTAGATGAATTGGGTCCTTTAGATGAAGATCGGACGGCTGAAACAATTTCTAAGATTTCTTGATGGATTTAAGTGCTTTTTGAGTGAGATTTGAGCTCCTAAACCCCCCTAACAGCCCTCTAAAACTTCTTAGTCCCACATCTAAAGTTTTGAAAATCTTATAACCCCCAAATGCCTATAAAAAGCCCCCAAAGGCCCTTATTTACAAGGGGGATTCTTTCCTTCCGATTAAGCTTGTAACCTTAGATAGTGGGATTTTTAGCTTTCTTCTTAAGCCTCGAGCTTTGAGGTTTTTGTAATAATTTTTTTTTATATAAAATCTTATTTTTATGTAATTTTATCTCTTTACATTATGCAATTTATTTTTCTTGCAATTAGGATAGTTTAATTTATGCAATTAGGATAGTTTTAAATTATGCAGTTTAAATTTATGCAATTAGGATAGTTTTATTTATAAAATTAGGGTAGTTTATTTTTTTGTATTTAAATTTTGTAAGTAGATTTAGATCATGTCTAGCTAAGCATCCCTTCTAGGGTTTGCGATGAAGCTAGATCATGAGTAGGGATTTTACATAGGGTTCTTTCTTTTTCTTAGGATTTTTTTTTCTTCCTCTTTTGTCAAAAATTTTTGATGAACTACAGTTGGGTCAGAGTCCCTTCATAGTTCATGCTTGATTCAGTGCATAGGAGGAGAAAACCCTAAGGGATCCTAGTTACTACTCCCCTGTAAAGAATCTTGATGGGTTATCGTTGGACCTTAGTCCCTTCATAATCTATGCTTGGGAAAGACAAGAGGAGTAGTCGTTAGGATCAATAAAAAAAATTCTAGGTAAAATTTCTTAATCTAGATCTAGTGGATTCAAAAACCCTAGATCCTTAATCTTATTGTCTTTAGCAAACAACTTTCGATTTTTGATTTTCGTTAAAGCTCGCTTGAGCATAGATTTAAAAATTATTTTTAAACCAAGTCTCTGTGGGATCGACCCGTACTCGCTGGTCGTGCTACATTGCACACCGTGCGCTTGCGATTTTATTTATAAATTTTAAGATTTGCACATCAAGTTTTTGGCGCCGTTGCCGGAGATTTGGCATTTTAAATTATTTTCAAATATTTATTCTTCATGCTTTATAACTCTCTTTCTTTTTCCTTTAGGTTTCTAGATTTAGTTGGTGATTGCTGAAAAACTCAGGTACGCTTCTAATTTCTCTTTTATTATTTTTAGTTAATTACTTTTCCTTTTAGACCTAATCATTTGAATTTACTTAATTAAAAAAAAATAAAATAAAACAAAAGATATTTCATAATCGTGAAGTAAAATATCAAAATAAAAAAAAATCTAAATTAAAATCTTTTACATTCTTGGTCATCTTGTTTATTTGCATTTGCATTTTCATAATTAATCTAAGGGCATCAACCTATTAACAAGATAAGGTGGGGATTTCATTACCCTTCCTTAGCCCAAAAACCATCTCCATCATATTGCATTGCCTAGACCTTTAATCTTAAAATCAATTAGACATCAATCTTAAGGAATTCGAGCTCAATAGGATAAGGAACCCTAAGAGTTCTACCAAGTTTGAGTTGTTTAATTAGTTGGTGTCTAGGCAAATCTCTAAGGGTGGTTTGTTAAATTGGTTCAGTTGCTGGCCTGGCCAACTCGTTTGGTGTCTAGAAAGGCAACGATGAGTGAACTTCCCACCTCTTATACTTACCTGGCTAACTAGTTGATCAATCTCCACTTGGAAGGCTTGAAGGGTCATCTTGGAACAGTTAGGAGCTGTCTAGATTTAGGTTAACCCTAGGATAGATTGAGTTTAATTTATTATTTCACTTGTTTGAAAAATAAAAAAAAAATTTATTAAAATTTAAATTAATTTGGTTACTTTTTTTTAGATTTAAGACTCCTTAGGATCTTTTCTTTAGAACTTTTTCTTTTTTCTTTTTTTTTCTTATACATAAAAATTTTATAAAAAAAAAATTGTATAAACATCGAGAACGTACACCTCGTGTATGGAGAAGAGTGTCGGATCGTCTAGTTAGAATTGAGTCAATTCCTGTTGTTCCAATGGCTAAACCAATCCAACCCATGGCCCTTAAGGATTTGTGTTATCCAGTTGGCTCCATCCAACCATCTTGTATCAGGTTGCCACAATCCACAGCTAATAATTTTGAAATCAAATCTCAAATCATAAATATGCTTCCAAAATTCACAGGATTAGAGGATGCTTATATATTTATTAGAGAATTTGAGGAGGTATGTGCAACCATGAAACTGTAATTAACAGAGGATGATGTCAAACTTAGATTAATCAACTTTGCCCTTAAGGATAATGCTAAGAAGTGGCTTTATAGTCTGCCAAACCATTCTGTCACTACCTGGGAGGGCTTTGTGAGAATATTTTTGAAAAAGTATTTCCCCCATCATAAAACAGCTAGGATTAGGAATGAAATAAATCAATTTTACCAACTAGCTGGTGAATCATTTTGAAAGTACTTTGATCGTTTCAAGAATCTTTTGACCCAATGCCCACACCATGGAATAGAAACTTGGAGACTATGCCAGATCATCTATGAGGGGTTAGATTCAAACTCAAGAACCATGCTAGAGTCCATGTGCCAAGGCCAATTTATGGATAAAGAAACTACTGAAGCTTGGCAATTCTTAAAAGACCTAGCCGAGAAAAATTTACAGTGGGAAACAACTAGGGAACTTGATAAAGCTACACCTTCAAGAGGAGGAATGCATCAAATTCAACCAACCCTAACATCAGAGGCCAAGATTGCAACCTTAACACGTAGATTGGAAGCCTTAGAATTACAGAGACCAGCCAATGTAAATCAAATATCTGCACCCATGTGTAAAGGGTGCAATGCACCCGACCATGTCTTAGAAGAATGTTCCTACTCGAATGAGTGTGCACAGGTGAATGCCACCTATCAAGGACCATTGAACAATCCTTATGCACCCACATATAACCCAGGTTGGAGGAATCATCCGAATTTCTCATGGTCCCAGAATCTTAATGTAGGCAATTCAAATTTCAATCAGCAAAATCTAAGGTCCAACCCAGTGATGAACAACCCGCCAGGCTTCCATGATAATGACAAGAAAATTATCTCTTTAGAGAAAAGCCTAGAAGCCATGATGAAGACACATACCAGCTTTATGCAAACCACGGATCAACTCATAAATAATAACACCCAAGCTATAGCCCGTCTGAAAATGCAAGTCAGCTGGCTTCGACCATTAGTGAACGAGAACATGGTAGGTTACCTAGCCAACCTGAGCCAAATCCTAGGAACCAAAATGGTCCACGACCCCAACAAGGAAACTAAATTAATGGTGTAAATGCCATTCATATCTTAAGATCGGGAAAACAAATAGACAATAAGGTAGTTGCACTTGATGATATAGAGGATTCATCTGCCGAGTCATCTTCTAAAACTACTACCTTTCAACCTCAAGCACCAGAAACTAAAAATTCACCTAGTCCAGTACTTAAAAGTCCTAGAGCTCCTTTTCCAAACAGACTGAAATCTAATAAATCTGAACATTTAGACAAAATTTTAGAGGTATTTAAACAAGTCCAAGTTAATATTCCTCTTTTAGATATAATCCATCAGGTTCCAACTTATGCCAAATTTTTAAAAGATCTTTGCACTAGGAAAAGGACCACTAATGTACCAAAGAAAGCATTTTTGGCTGCAAGTGTCAGTTCATACCTATCTAGCCATGTGCCAATTAAATATAAGGACCCTGGAGCTCCAACAATTTCTTGTGTTATTGGAGAAATCAATATAAAAAAGGCCTTGCTAGATCTAGGAGCTAGTGTGAATATCCTTCCATATTCGGTGTATGAGCAACTAGGATTAGAAAAACTTCAACCTACTGGGATCACATTACAGTTAATCGATAGATCTCTCAGGATCCCTAAGGGAATGGTCGAGGATGTTCTGATAAAGGTTGAAAATTTCATTTTCCCTGTAGATTTTATTGTTTTAGAGACTGAGCCAGTTGCGAATCCTAAAGGACATATACCTGTCATTTTAGGAAGACCATTCTTAGCTACGGCCAATGCTGAAATCAATTATCGAAATGGTCTAATGAAGTTATCCTTTGGGAATATGACCATTGAGTTTAATGTTTTTAACTTAGAACAGGAATCCTCTTCTTATGCTGATGTCAATGTAGTCCAAGATGGTATTTATGAATCCATTGACATTAGTGATGATGAAGTCGACCTAGAGTCTAACCCCTGGTTAATCCATGAGTCTGAGGATGTCAATGAAATACTTAAAGAAAATCAGATTAATTAGGAATCGACACTTCCTACTGAACCAATCATTGAGATGGTGAAATCATCAACTAAACCATCGATAGAGGAAGCACCCATTTTAGAACTGAAACCCCTTCCAGAACATCTCAAGTATGCATATCTAGGACCCAAAGAAACTTTGCCTATAATTATTGCATCAGACCTAGATCCTAAGCAAGAGGAGTTAGTGTCAGTTCTAAAAGCAAATCAAGAAGCAATAGGTTGGACTATAGCAGATATCAAAGGAATAAGCCCTTCTATAGTTCAACATAGAATATACTTAGAGGAAGAGGCTAAACCAACAAGAGAAGCCCAAAGAAGGCTTAATCCAGCTATGAAGGATGTAGTTAAAAAAGAGATTCTGAAACTCCTAGATAGTGGAATAATTTATCCTATTTCTGATAGTTCTTGGGTAAGCCCAGTTCAAGTAGTACCCAAGAAATCTGAGGTAACAGTGGTCCAAAATGATACAAATGAATTTATCCCATCTAGGATCCAAACGGGATGGAGGGTCTGTATAGACTATAGAAAGTTGAATGCTGCGACAAGGAAAGATCACTTTCCTTTGTCATTTATTGATCAAATGTTGGAAAGACTAGCCAGACAAGAGTTTTACTGTTTTTTGGATGGATACTCCGGTTACAACCAGATCCCCATAGCCGCTGAAGATCAAGAAAAAACTACATTCACCTGTCCATTTGGTACTTTTGCCTATAGACGAATGTCCTTTGGACTATGTAATGCACCGGCAACCTTCCAGAGATGCATGATCAACATGTTTTCAGATATGATAGAATGATTTCTAGAAATTTTTATGGATGACTTTTCTGTTTTTGGCCTAACCTTCTCCGAGTGTCTGAATCACCTGCAATTAGTTCTAGAACAATGTAAGGAGAAGCACTTAGTTCTCAATTGAAAAAAATATCAATTTATGGTCAAACAGGGAATAGTTCTTGGCCATGTCATTTCTAAAAAGGGGATTGAAGTGGACAAGGCCAAAATAGATCTAATTGCAAGTCTTCCACCACCTAAACCTGTGAAAGAAATACGTTCATTTTTAGGTCATGCTGGATTCTATAGAAGGTTTATTGCCAACTTTAGCAAAGTAGCACATCCACTGACTAATCTTTTGGCAAAGGATACCAAATTTGAATTTACTCATGAGTGCTTGGAATCTTTTGAATTTCTAAAAAAAGTACTTGTATCAGCTCCAATCATTCATCCTCCTGTCTGGTCTGAACCATTTGAATTAATGTGTGATGCGTCCGATCATGTTGTGGGCGCAATCTTAGGTCAACGGATAAATAAGCTGCCTAGAGTGATATATTATGTAAGTAAAATCTTAAATGATGCGCAGCTTAACTATACCACAACTGAAAAGGAGTTTCTTGTCGTTGTCTTTGCTTTAGAGAAATTTAGATCTTATTTGGTTGGGACCCACACCATTGTTTACACCGATCACTCAGCCATTAGACATCTCCTAGCAAAGAAGGATGCCAAGGCATGCTTGATCAGATGGATTTTGCTCCTTCAAGAATTTGACCTAGAATTAGGGACAAGAAAGGCACTGAGAACGTTGTAGCAGATTATTTATCCCGAATTCCAGTCGCACCATCTAGTGAACCACCCATCAATGAATCTTTCCCAGATAAGCAACTCATGTCTGTGTCTACTGAACCTTGGTTTGCTGATATTGTAAATTATTTAGTCATAGGTAAGATACCTTCTCATTGGACTAAGCAGGATAAATATAAATTCTTTGCCCAAGTGAAGTATTTCATTTGGGATGATCCTTATCTTTTTAAACAATGTCCTGATCAAATTATTAGAAGGTGTATCCCAGATAACGAAGTCATGAATATTTTATCTTTTTGTCATGATCAAGCATGTGGGGATCACTTCGCGTCTAAGAAAACTGCTACTAAGGTTCTCCAATGTGGTTTTTATTGGCCCAATTTGTTTAAGGATGCTCATGAATATTGTAAAAGTTGTGCTCAATGTTAGAAAATAGGTCGAATCACCAAGCGACACATGATGCCACTCAACCCAATCTTGGTAGTTGAAGTTTTTGATGTTTGGGAGATCGATTTCATGGGACCATTTCCAAATTTCTTTGAAAATGAATATATTCTAGTAGCAGTTGATTATGTTTCAAAATGGGTAGAAGCAATTGCATGTAGAACACCCGATAGCAAAATGGTCATTAAGTTTCTTAAAGAAAATATTCTCTCCCGTTTCGGTATTCCTAGGGCAATCATTAGTGATCGGGGAACCCATTTTTGTAACCGACCTTTTGCAATATTGATGAAAAAGTATAATGTCACCCATAAATTGACCACACCATATCATCCTCAAACCAGTGGGCAAGTTGAAGTGTCAAACCGACAAATCAAACAGATCCTGAAAAAAATTGTTAGTGCCAATAGAAAGGATTGGTCTTTGAAATTAATTGATGCACTTTGGGCATACCGAACCGCTTTCAAGACCAATCTAGGAATGTCTCCTTATAGGATTATGTTTGGTAAACCATGTCACTTGCCTATTAAGATAGAACACAAAGCCATATGGGCCATCAAACAACTAAATACAAATTTGAACGACGCTGGAAACCATAGGAAGCTTCAGTTGAATGAATTAGAAGAACTTAGAAATGAAGCATATGAAAATGCAAGGATATACAAGGAACGAACCAAAGCATTTCATGATCAATCAATTATGAGAAAAACTTTCAATATCGGACAAAAGGTGCTCTTATATAACTCTAGATTACATCTGTTCTCAGGAAAGCTTAGGTCTAGATGGACAGGACCATTTTTAGTAAAGAAAGTCTTTTCATATGGAGCTGTTGAGATAGAAACCCAAGTAATGGTGTTATCTTTAAAGTTAATGGTCAACGATTAAAACCATTCTTGGAATTATCTGTCGAGACTGTTGAAGATGCCATGGTTCTTTATGAACCAACTTATTCTGATTAAATTGCTTTGAGGTTTGGTCTGGCTGAAGACATAAAACTTAGCGCTTCTGGGAGGCAACCCAGCTTATTTAATTTCTAATACTTTCTTTGTTTTCAGTTTGCTTAGGACAAATAAATTAGATAAACTCCATTTGGGACAATGTCGGTCAAGTTGGGGGGAGAGCTTGAACAAAATCAGGTGTTATCATTTCCTTTTCCTTCCACTATGAGTTATTTCTTGCATTTAATATATTAAAAATTTTTTTTTTTAAATAAATTAATCTAGAAAAGAAATAAGAGTAAGTTAGAAAGTATTTGCTAATAAATGTAGTGAGTCACGGAGAAGATTAGCTGGTTAGACTCTTGGTGGCCTAGATCATTTAAAGACTATTAGCACTTCCAATTGCACATGCACACTAACAAGGTAAAGTAGGTGTTAATTGTAAGGCCAATTAAGGATTTGAGTATTATTCAAATTAGATAATTTTCTCTACACCCCAATTAAAAAAATTTGAATTTAAGGAAAGAGCTACCTGCCTGAAATAAAATGCAAAACACAGAGTAAATGTGGATTGCCCTAAGCCTAGTAACTGGGTCTCTTCACCTAAGTCAAGTGTTGAGATTCGTGTCAAACAGTGGTGGAAAGACCAGGATGCTCAGCAAAAAAAAAAAAAAAAGCAAAAAAAAAAAGTGTGAAAGCTACCTTAGTTCTTTGTTTAATCTGGGGTGTATAGAAAATTAATCGAACTAAGTTATGAAAAATGATACAATTGGTCTGTACAAGTTAATACTAAAATACTAAGTTAGTTATCACTCACACAAGTGCTATAAAACTTTAAGTGTAATCTAAGAAAGCTACTAAGTAGACTGACTATCGATTCTAATTCGAAGCTCATTACTTAGTAATACTAGAAAACTTCTTGAATTTCGATCTTAAATTAATTTGCAAAGGAAGGATCTTTTTGGAATATGATCTTATTTTGGTACATTGCTAAGGGACTAGCAATGATTAAGTTGGGGGGTGTGATTTATGTCACAAATTGACATAAAAAGTATCAATTAATATCTAAATTATCTAACTTTATTAAAAAATTGATATTTGTTATTATATTTTGCAGAAGAAGAGGTCATCAATAGAAAGAACAAGGAAAGAGAATTCTAACGACCTAAATTTTATGCAAAACGGAGTTAAATTGACCCAGAAATTGAAGAATGAAGAAAGAAAACTCAATTGGGTCAAACCCGAGTCAAATCAAGTCAAAATTGATCAAAAATCAACTGATTTGGTGATCTGGTTAGCCGCCTGGTCCACAGCAACAGGCGCCTGGATCATGGACCCATCGGCACACCATAAACCAGCCAATCAGCGAGTCTCGGCTCACCGCAACGCATCGCGAGCCCGATCCACGCGCGCGGTCCAAGGCTCATGAGGAGAGAGAAGAAGGTCCGAAGGGCAACCTGGTAACTTCACATCACTCGATGGTCCGATCTTCTCTGATCAAGATCTAATGCTTCACATTTTTTGCGCCATCAGACGGCCATCATCGCAGCCGGTCAAGATCCAACAGTAATCAAGGCAATTGCAAGAATCAATAAACACTAGGACAACACGGGATCCTTCTGCAGCGCGATCCAATGGACGAAATCTTCCAACGCCTTGATCGGACGGTCCGCGATGCATCCGATCTGATCCCATCTCTGCAGCGCGATCCAACGGCAGCGCTTCACCCAGATCGTGATCCGACAGCCCAGAATCGCTTCCGGCTTGATTTATTAGATGAATTGGGTCCTTTAGATGAAGATCGGACGGTTGAAACAATTTCTAGGGTTTCTTGATGGATTTAAGTGCTTTTTGAGCGAGATTTGAGCCCCTAAACCCCTCTAACATCCCTCTAAAATCTCTTAGTCTCACATCTAAAGTTTTGAAAACCTTACAACCCCCAAATGCCTATAAAAAGCCCCCAAAGGCCCTTGTTTACAAGGGGGATTCTTTCCTTCCGATCAAGTTTGTAACCCTAGATAGTGGAGTTTTTAGCTTTCTTCTCAAGCCTCGAGCTTTGAGATTTTTGTAATAATTTTTTTTTATATATAAAATCTTATTTTTATGCAATTTTATCTCTTTACATTATGTAATTTATTTTTCTTGCAATTAGGATAGTTTAATTTATGCAATTTAATTTTATGCAATTAGGATAGTTTTAAATTATGCAGTTTAAATTTATGCAATTAGGATAGTTTTATTTATGAAATTAGGGTAGTTTATTTTTCTGTATTTAAATTTTGCAAGTAGATTTAGATCATGTCTAGCTAAGCATCCCTTCTAGGGTTTGCGATGAAGCTAGATCATGAGTAGGGATTTTACATAGGGTTCTTTCTTTTTCTTAGGGTTTCTTTTTCTTCCTCTTTTGCCAAGAATTTTTGATGAACTACAGTTGGGTCAGAGTCCCTTCATAGTTCATGCTTGATTCAGTGCATAGGAGGAGAAAACCCTAAGGGATCCTAGTTACTACTCCCCTGTAAAGAATCTTGATGGGTTATCGTTGGACCTTAGTCCCTTCATAATCTATGCTTGGGAAAGACAAGAGGAGTAGTCGTTAGGATCAATAAGAAAAATTCTAGGTAGAATTCCCTAATCTAGATCTAGTGGATTCAAAAACCCTAGATCCTTAATCTTATTGTCTTTAGCAAACAACTTTCGATTTTTGATTTTCGTTAAAGCTCGCTTGAGCATAGATTTGAAAATCATTTTTAAACCAAGTCTCTATGGGATCGACCCGTACTCGCTGGTCGTGCTACATTGCACATCGTGCGCTTGCAGTTTTATTTACAAATTTTAAGATTTGCACATCAATGTACATCTTTTGTGAAAGTCCTAGCATCCTATTTGGTCTATCTCTATAGACCTTAATATCCAGTATAAAGGATGCTTCTCCTAGATCTTTCATAGAGAACTCCTTAGACAACCATATTTTGACTGAGGTCAACATGAAAATATCATTTTTAATTAGGAGGATGTCATCAACGTACAGTACGAGGAAGACAACTGCACTTCCATTGACCTTCTTGAATACACATGGTTCCTTCTCGTTCTTGATGAAACCAAACATTTTGATCACATCATTGAAACGAGTATTCCAGCTTCGAGATGCTTGCTTAAGTCCATAAATGGACCTTTGCAGCTTGCAGACCTTATGATTATCATCACTGGATGTGAAATCAAGCGATTGTTCCATATAGATATCTTCCTTAAGATATCTATTTAAGAATGCTGTTTTTACATCCATCTGTCATATTTCATAATCGAAATAGGCTGCAACAGCAAGCAATGTACGGATGGATTTTAGCATGGTTACGGACAAGAAGGTATCCTGATAGTCAATGCCTTCGCATTGACTATAACCTTTCGCTATGAGCCTAGCCTTGAATGTCTCCACATTCCTATCTGCACCTTTCTCTTGAAGATCCATTTACACCTAATAGGTGCAATACCTTCAGGTGGATCTACCAAGATCCAGACTTGATTTGAGTGCATCGAGTCAATTTCTGATCTCATTGCCTCTAACCATTTCTCGGAGTCGATATCTGATATCGCCTTGTCATAGGTCTTGGGGTCATTACCATGAGCTCCATTTTCCATGAGGAACATTTCCTCTACATCCTCTTGTATGGTACCTAAGTACATTTCAGGAGGATGGGAAATCCTAGTCGATCTACGAGGTGAAAGAGGTTGTGTTAGGACTGGTTCTAATTGATTGGGTTTCTCAGGTTCTTTAGCTCGTTGCTCTTGGGAGACATTCTCCTTGAGCTTAATTATTCTTCCGATGCCACCATCTTGAATAAACTATTTTTCAAAAAAAATAGCATGTCGATTCACAATCACATTGTGATCTTTCAGAATATAGAAATAGTATCTTAATGACTCTTTAGGATATCCTATGAACCGAGCTCTAAAAGATCTGACTCTATCTTGTCCGCCTGATGTCTCTTGACATGAGCCGGACAACCCCAAATTCTGAGATGACTCAGACTTGGTTTCTTACCATGCCATATCTCATACGGTGTGGTAGAAATAATTTTAGAGGAAACCCTATTCAATACATATATTGCTGTCATGAGATAATATCCCTAAAGAAACTTAGGGAGGTCCGTGAAGCTCATCATGGAACAGACCATATCTAATAGGGTCCGATTTCTTCGTTCTGAAATCTCGTTGAGTTGTGGCGTTCCAAGTGGAGTCTATTGAGAGATTATGCCATTATCCTTAAGATAGTCTAGAAACTCCAGACTAAGGTATTCACCTCCTTGATCTGATCGAAGAACTTTAATGGGCTTTCCTGTTTGTTTTTCTACCTCATGCCTGAATTCTTTGAACTTTTCAAAGACTTCAGACTTGTGTTTCATTAAAAACACATATCCGTACCTAGATATATCATCGGTAAAGGTAATGAAGTAGACATAGTTGCCTCTAGTCGGTACATCAAATAGGCCGCACACATCCGTATGTACTAGGGCAAGTAGGTCTGTGGCCCTTTTCCCATATCCCACAAAAGGGAGCTTGGTCATTTTATCTTGAAGGCATGATTCACAAACTAGATATGACTCGAAAGTCAATGGACTCAATTATTCGAATTTCTCTAATTTGTTAATCTTGTCTTCCGCTATATGACCTAGTCTTAGGTGCCACAAATACCTATTATTTAGACTATCTCTAGGCCTTTTAATTTCTGTGGCATTCACATTTTGCTCGATATTAAATACAGATACATCAATATGTAGCTGATAGAGACCATTAATAAGAAAATTATTTACAACTTTATTATTTTCATAAAATATTGTACAATGGTCCTTATGAAAGCTAATCACATAGCCTTCTTGTGCTAAACATGAAACAGAAATCAAATTCCTACTTGCTGCAAGCACATAATAACAGTCTCTAAGAACTAAATCTAATCCTAACAGTAATTACAGAGGGTAGATTTCCACGACCACAGTAGCAACTCTTGCTCTGTTCCCGACGCATAGGATCATATCCCCATCCCTCAGCCTCCTGCTCTCCTCAAGATCCTGCATAGAAGTGTACAAATGAACACTAGAGCCAGAGTCAAGTATCCAACTAGATGCAGAGGAAACTGTTAGATTAGATTTTATAACGAGCATACCTCTAGAAGGACCATCCTTCTTGTTCTTCAGGGTGGCCAGGTACTGAGGACAGTTTCGTTTTCAATGGCCATCTGAATTGCAGTGGAAATATTTTTTCTTTTCAGTAGCCTTCTTCTTTGGTTCCGTCTTCTTTTTCTTCCCATCCACCTTTTGCTTCTTCACAGACTTTTTCTTCTTTCCAAAAGACTTTCTCTTGGAAGAAGTCCGCTCTACAGTAAGGACTGAGCCTTTTGAACTCTTCAAAGAAAGCTCAGCCATAATCAACATGTTTATTAACTCAGCCAAGGTATACTGCATCTTATGCATATGGAAGTTCATGATGAACTGACCATATGCATCGAACAAGGACTGAAGGATCACATCAATCTAAAAATCCTTATCTAAGATGATACCAAGCTTCTCAAGCTCCTCAAAGTCTTTGATCATTGTCAAACAATGATCTTGGACTGACTGCCCATCACGTATTTTAGCCTTAAAAAGTCTTTGGCAGACTTGATACTTGGCTGCGCGACTTTGTTCACCAAACAACTCTTGTAGGTGAGCCAATATTTGGCAGATAGTCATAATGTTCTCATGTTGGCGCTGTAAGTCATCAGATATTGCACCCAACATGTAGTACCTGGCTTTGTTATCTTTATCCATCCACTTTTTCAGAGATGCTCTCTGTTCAGTAGTCGGACGTGCTGGCATGGTAGGTGGGTCCTGATCCAAGACATGAGTTAGTTTTTCGAAACTCAGAATAATTCTGTAGTTCCTCAATCAGTCCTTGAAATTGGGTCCAATCAATCTGTGGGTGTCTAGTATTTTGGTCAGGGGGTTGGATGCAGACATATTTTCTGTAGAGAGTCAAAAGTTTCTAGTTAGATTTTGTAATCAGACTTAACTAATTTATTTAGGGGTTTCATTTTTAAACAAATTAGGCTCCCACTATTTTCTCAGATCCCTACACTCCCTAGGTAGAGATGTGAAAATTTTCATGATTAGTGATTTCTAGTGGGTGGTGCGGTCTCACCGACTGGCTCACCACCTCACCTAACAGTTATTGGTGATGGGTCAACCGATGAGTGGACAACTCTTGTCCAATGATTCTCTAATCATGGTGCACCCAAAACTTGATCTCTAATTCATGAAGCTCACCGTGTCCGGAATATTGCTCTAATCCTTAGTTAAGTCAGACCTACCATTTGTACGAACTAGATTCCTGATTGAGTCCCTCACCGTATCCGGAATATTGAGCACAACCCATCCTCTAATCTGTAGCATCCAATGCCTAATGGATATGGTTGCATATTCCCGGTGCAACTGAACCACTGTAACCAGCCGAGAACAATCAATCCCGGGAAGGGCCCGCACATCCACAATGGTGGAAGACCTTAGACTTAATATTTTCTTAGAAAGATTTAATTTAGGTCTCATTAAACTTGACTTGACATAGTCATAACAATTATGACTAACCTAGTGGCATGGGTTAGCTTGAATTGTTAGTCACCTCAAATCAGAACTGGGTCGACACATATGACCAGGAAAGTGAGATCGGTGGAAGGGGTATGCTATTAACTCGACAAGAATGCATTCGAGTCGAGTAGCTCCCAATTAAAAACTATTCGATCGCATCTACCCAACTTACCTTAGACACCAAATTGTTGAACCAGAACCAATTGGGTTAGCCTACAATCCATGCTCTAACCATTGAGCTAAATTAGGTCTTAACTTGATCGAGTTATATATGAATGTGATTCGACCTTGATCTAGACTTAATCCTATTAGGCTGGTCAATTATTAGCTTTCATGATCCCACCTAACTAACTTTTGATTCGGTTTGATCAACCACTAGACCTAATTGAGCTACCCAAGCATGAACCCAATTTTATGAAAATGACTTAGATATAAAATTCTCAATTTTAGACCTAATTTAATTTTATAAGCTTAATTCATTAATTAAGTCTTGAATTCATAAACAAAATATGTAAAATAAATTCTAGGATTTTAGGATCTAGGATTTTGCAGAAAAGTAAGTTTAATTTCTGATTAAAGATGAACGCACAGCACCCCTACACGCCATAAGAATACCCTATTGAATGGGAGGAGAGGGTCTTAAACCCTACTTTATTCTTATGACCAGACGGTTATGAGGAACACCTTAATCAGAAATATTGATTTAACTATAAAACTAGTTAGATCTAAGTTACATATCATATATATAATTTCAGATCTAACTTATACATGCTTTGCATACATCTCATGTATTAAAATCTGATCTAATTAGCATACTTTCAGATCCGATACATGCAATATCTGAAAAATAAAATTTAAATTG
Organism: Elaeis guineensis; assembly: GCF_000442705.2. NCBI lineage: Eukaryota > Viridiplantae > Streptophyta > Magnoliopsida > Arecales > Arecaceae > Elaeis > Elaeis guineensis. The sequence continues at coordinate 26,832,051 of NC_026005.2, forward strand.
AACTATTCAATATAAAATTTTTTCTAGACAGTTACTAGAACAATTCTACAATTAGTCTAGGCATGCAGCAGATCAATCTTATGAATTAATTAAATTTTATTTTTTATTTTTTGATCTAAATATAATATTTATAATATCAAAAAATTAGAGAATAAATTAGATCTAATTTATATTTTAATCATATTAAAATATAAAACTTCAAAACTATTCATAGTTTAAACTATTTCTAGTCTAGTCATGCATCTCATACATGTTAGATCTACTTAGATTTAATTTTAAATTTTTTAATTTTAGATCCAATCATATCTGATGTGATATCTAAAATTTATTAATATCAAATAAATAAAAATAAAAATTAGATCTAAATTAGATCTGAAATAGAGCCATCAACCTAGCTCTGATATCAGTTGAAGGAAAAACCGCCTTTTTTCTTGTAAGATCTTCCAGATCTAATGAGATCTGAGGCGGAATATTTTAAAAAAAAATTATCTTACTTTATTTTAGATCTAAGGTCTATTAGATCTAATTCTTATTATCTGATATTTAATCTAAAATTAAATCTAAAACTTGAAGATTATGGAAATACCTCTAGGATAACTAGATTACCCTGTAGATGATTGCAGCAATGCTCGAGGTTCAAAAATAGCCACACAGTCGCCTGACCTCTATCGATATCCACTCATGCAGGATCTGGATTGTCTTCTCCTTGCAAATCTCTGCTCTAAAAATTAGATCTGGATCTGATCTAGAAGATCTTCAAAAGATCTTCTGAAGCTGGAGCAGCAGCTTCTCGACAAATCTCTGCAGCCTTCCGATCAGGGAGCCACCACATCTTGGACAAGCACCAGATGGATGCCCAACTTTTTGGATGTGAAGAGGGGAGAGAGAGGACCAGAGGAGGTATAGAGAAGTGGAGGGATATCAGGCTTTTGCTGGAGATTGAGTAGATTCTCTAAACCCTAGGCGCAGATAGGGTTTAAATAGACCCTGCTATGCCATGCAGTGCCACATCATTCGATCAATCAAAAAATTTTAATTAATTCTGAAAAAATTTTGATTGGTGGAGTGATGTCATCTGATCATATTAGATAAAAATTTCACCAAACCCTCCTACTGTTGGCACCAACACTGGATAAACACAGTGAGATTAGCGCCCAACAGTTTGAGTCGATCAAGGCATAGAGTCCTCATCTCATGGGACTCTATCCTTATCCACATGGGGCGCACGCCCAATCTGATCTTGGCACCCACCTTGAGGCCTAATTTAGCAGGTGGATACTCCATAAAAACTCTCTAATGACCTCTTTGTTGGGAAATGTGTCCCAAAAAGCCAATCGTCAAGCTGTTGACGGTTGAGCAACCAAGTATTGTAATTGATTTGTTAATAAATAAAATATATTTGGTATTTTTATCATAAACTTTTATCTTCTAATGAACTCCGTTGTTATGATGAAGTCCTTAGGACTATTTAGATTCGATAAAGAGAGGATTTATCGATTAGTCCTTAAAATAGTTCACGACCAAATGATAGGTTGTTAATAAGGACGACAGCTTCTATCGAGCATAGGTCGCTGTAGGCTATATGGGTTGGTTGTCCTCTTAACCAAAGAGTGTGGAGATACTGGTATGCCATACAGGTGAGATGTACTGGTACATCATCATTGAACGCGACCAACTCCAGAGTATTCTGTTGTCGAGAATGTCTCTGATGGGATATAGGTATAAGTGTCCCTTAGACTTGAGATCGCCTCAGTGACTTGCAAGCAACTCACTGTGCTTTGGTACTGGACTAACTGAATTTCTAATTCAGAGATAGAAGGCTTCTGGACACAGTCAAGTACTTGCGAAGTCAGAGCGTGATCGAGATGGGATTGACCACTCCAAGAGTTGGCGAAGAATGAGTCGCTGTATTTCAATTTAGCAAAACCTTGGCCAGGGTAATCCATCAGATGGATTTGATATTTTGAAATACAATGTGGACAACCTGATCAGAGTTGATAGTTGAACTCTGGGGTGTCCTATGATCATTTTGGTCAAGGGGATGAATTATATGAAAACTATATCCGCATGGGTTCTAAGGATGTTGTTCTACACATTCGACCTATCCGATCGTCGGGTATCATTGCTAGATGGTCACTTCAATTGATATAGAAATTTATTCTTGTGCTACCGACTTACGTTCGGACCTATGAGGTCATACACATTAGAGTTCATAATCTGATCGGATGGTTGATCAATGATTAAGAATTATTCTAGGATTAAATGATCAATACGATTGACATTTAACCCAGTGCAAGTATTGCAGGAGGATCGATTAGTAATTTGATTACTAATTGGCTTAATTTGATTAAGCCAATGGGCTGAGATTAAGTCTAATTAAATATGATTTAATTATATTTAGTTTGGACTTGATTGGATCAAGTCCAATTGGTTTATTGGATAAGCCAAGTGCAAGAAAAAACTAATCCTAGTTCAACTAGGACTTGGGTCAATCTAATTTCTAATTTGATTAAAAATTAAATCAGATTTAAATCTAATTTAATCTGATTAAATTAGGTTCTTAATTGGGTTAAGATCTATTTTAATTGGGTTGATCTAATTTTGGTTTGATTTGATTGAGAAACCAAATTAAAACAAGTCATAAGATAGAATCCTAGTAAGACTAGGATTCCACCTTGCACCACATAAGCCTTCCCCATGCCCTCTCTCTCATTCAACGCCAATCTCCTCTTATTTTGTGCGACAAAAGCCTCTCCCAGGTCTCTCCCACATTCACAAAAGGTCTCCTCTCTTCTTTCTTACATGGAAGGTGGTTTGGATCAAATAAAAAAAGAATAAGTTCGGATTTCGAATTCTATGAGATAGAGTTTTAGAAATCCAAAACTCTTTCAATTTTGCATCAAATTTATCCAATTTTTTTTTAAAATTTTTATGGCTTTTAGGGTATACATTGTGCACCCTTTGCTGGTGATCCATGCACGAAAATATGGAGGAGGTGCTCAAGAGTTGGGCGCCCCTTAACTTGCCATGTTTGGATAAGCCTTGACTAGGTATTTGACCTAGACAAGGACTCTATCATATCTCTCTATATAAGATGTGTTTTTCATAAAATTTTCGAAAAAGATAGAGATTTGAGAGACCTTTGGGCCATCCAAAATTAGAGAGAAAGACCTTTGGATCGTGGAGATATAAAAGACACAAGTTAGGGTGTCTAGAGAGAAAAACGAGAAGAAGAAGAGGGTCTTCTTCTAGGGTTGTTTGTTTTCATATCTTTCCTCCCTCCATCTTGAGTTTCCTGAGAGCGTATCAGATCTGAAACTCCTCCTTTTACTTTTCATCTTTGGAAGAGTCCAAATCAAGAAGAAGGAGGCACCTGATCAACCATCAAAGAAGGATCAGCGCAGTACTAGCATACTGTGCTGATTTTCTGAAGTAGGACTTCTGATCGAGATTCGTGGGCTCGTGTGGACGACTCCTAGAGGCCGGATGCATGTGCGGCTTGCAACATCATCCTCAAGCCAGATCAGCGAGGTTAGAACGTCTAACTTGCAAGGTAATAGATCTGATCTATTGTTAATACATACATTAGATGTAGTATAGAAACATGTTGATATGATCAACATGTAGTTCATGCTATATTTATATTTTAATTTTTGATTTAATATTATGTAATAATTATATAATAGAATCTTAGATCTAAGGATTTTTGATTTTAAAAAATAATTTTGATTTATTTAGTCTTCCGATGCCTGATCTTGAAAAAATTTCAAGATCTAACTCTGAAACCCTAGATCTGGTTCCTACAATTGGTATCAGAGCCTAGGTTCTTTATTACATGATTATTTATCATGCTTAGATTATTTCTTAAATTAGATCTAATTTATAATCTGATTATTAAATCTGAAATTAAAAATTTTAGATCAATCTCAAACTGCAAGGTTGTCCTGCTGTAAGGTTACCCCTTACAGTGCAAAGGTTATCCTAGTTTGTGTAGATCTATCTTTAATCATAAATTTGTTAGATTAGATTCTAGATTAAATTTATAATTTATTATATTTAAAAGATATTTAAATCTGAAATAAAATCTCTTTGTTAATAATTTTTGTGCAAAGAAATTGTTTAAAGTTGAAATTGTTTCAATTACATGAACCTGTTTAGATTAGATCTAAAGTAGTTTCATGTTTATTTCTCTTGTATCTTGATTATGAATCAAACATGCAATATGGTTGGTAGAATCATATTGTATTATTTTACAAATATGAAAATTATTTTTTGAAAAGCCAAACCAATCAGCCCAAAACTTAATTAAGAATTAAGAAGTTGTTTGATTAGGTTTAGGATTGTGAATTGAAGAACCTAAGACACAAACCTAACACATTGGTTAATGGGTTAGTGAGAATTAGGTCCATTAATTGGGTTAGACCTATGGTTAGATTAAAGATGGACTTAATTAGAGAATTGCCTAAATCTAATCAATTGTTGTCTTAGATTAGGTCAAAGATTCTCTAGATCAATTACAATAGTTGTAGTTGGTCAAGTCCATGTCTTTAACGAGAACAAATGGATTTGATTCTTGGCTAAGCGGTCTAGCGAACTGTTAGATTGATCTAATCGAAACTAATTAAACCAGTTGGTGTCTAAGGTAAATCAGACGGTGGTTTTTAATTGGAGCCCGCTTATTTGCCATTTCTGATGGTGTCTAAGGCAAGCTTTGGCAACCCTCCCACTGATCGAACTTACCTACCTCTTGGTAAAATTATATTTTGATCGGATCATTTGACTATTCGAGCTGACCCATGTCAGCTAGGTAAAATCAGTGTGACTGATTTAGGTGCTCCTAGACCAATTCCTTTAATGGTCTCCCTTAAAGCTGACTTGGTGAAGCCAGTGGGAGGATCATGATAAGCTGGTTCATCTGACCTCATCTCTATATTATTTAAATCTTCTAAAATTATTAGGTCCTTAAAATGATAAAGTTATGGAGATAACTGAGTCATAGCCTCCCATTAAGGTGTTTGATAATGAGTCCATTAACTCAATAATCATTGCAGACCAAAGGCCTGGTGCTTGTTGACTAATGGAATTATCACCATCATATGACGATTTGGAAGTATCTCTCTAATGGTGGTTAGGTAGCAACCAAAGTTGGCTTAATCATTCGTTGGTTAGATACACCCAAGTATGATCATGTTAATGTTGGACCTAACCGGATCCTTACAGTGGAGGCCAAAGCCTACTGATTAGGTTTCTGGGGCAAAATTAAAATTACTAGAAATTATTTAGAGAAATAATTGGTTTATGAACCTACCCTTAGATGTACATGGGTTAGCCAACCAAAGTTGGGCTTGTGTGCAGTCTAAGTGATTCTAGTACCCGTAAGAATTAGGATATTCCTCGAATTGGAGGTAGAGGCTACCAATTTCGAATAAAATAGTGGGAAACCTTTTGATTAAAGTCCAAATCTTAGGTTTAATGAATCA